>NC_069507.1:190413462-190713462 GCF_027579735.1 Bombina bombina | reverse complement strand
ATGTAAGTCAACTCTTGATTAGACAATTTAATGTGATTCATTTAAAATTATGTATAGAAAGATATAGATCTCCAGTCTTAACCTGGCTTTCATAGACAGTAGATGAATTTACAATTATAAGATTTAAAAAATATTTGTTTATTCATGTGTTCATTTAATAATATACTTGATCTCAGATTCTAATATAATTTCTTTTTTCTCTTACAGATTTTCATTTTTGATGAATTCCAAAACATATATAGATTTATTGTTAATTCGTTATTTTTTTTTTAAATAAATATCTTTACATACTATATTATTTTATTTATTTAAAAACAACTTTCATATATATATATTCATATTCTCTATCCAAGTAAGATAATAAGAAATAATTCCTTCGAATATTAGGACATGTAAACAAAATATTAGTCCCATGACTGTTAAAGTATCTTTTTTTACAATCACATGCCTGATATTAAATATAATACAGTTGCACTTTTATTTAATTATCAACACAGCTCAAGCAGATAATGAGTGTTAAAGTCTGGTATCTTACAAAAGTGAAGGTGGAGTTAGATACAGCCATCTAATTTTTGGTTGTGTGATTTAGAGATATATAAATCATAAAATGTTAATGACGAGGCTATGCAGTATAAAGTCTACATAACAACCGTGGTCATGTCCCTTTGAAGAAATGTGTAGAGTGAACTTGTTAGATTAAAGTGACATTGTAGTTTAATTTATATAGTCACATTCTAATATTATAGTTTTATAAAGTTTAACATATTCTTATAATAAATATAGCTTAGTTATTATGGTATCATTATTTGCAAGGTAACCAAGGTAGATTAAATGATATTTAAAGAAAACATGATAACTAAGTTTATTTTAACATTTAGACAGAACTAGTTATTGTATGCCATATTGATGACTTTTCACTCTAGTGGAGTCATTTAAAGGGACAGTTAACTCATAGATATTTCAACATATAATAGATCACAATTATCCTCTTTACATGCTGGAGTGTATAAAATAGTTTACAAGTATTTCTGTTGTAAAATAGTTTATTTCTCCTATGGTATCTCCACCTATTCATAATGGTTTTGTCATTAAGGTAAAGCTGTGTAAACACAGCCATTATAAGATAATTCACTCCCAGTGGGGCATACAATATATAAGGTAATACAAAGTAGAAATGTCTGAGGTTGATTGTTTTTCAGATATAAGAAGTATGTACAGTATATGTAAACAATGGGATAACGTTAGGAGATCAGATTATCTATACAAGCTAAGAAAAATATATTTTTTTGTGGCTTCAAAATAATAACTCATAGACAAACAGGAAACATTTAATTTCATACATTATATACTCTGTTGCTAGTAAAATAATAAGGAATTGTAAACACATTAAGTGATCCACATATTAAAGTATACTGTCCCTTTAAGATTCTGCACTGAATCATTAAAAAGCTCCATCAAAGGAGGGAGATAAGTGGACACTTTACATACAACGTCCTCACACAGGTCAAATGTATATTCACACAAGAGGATAGAGTATGATAAAATGTGTAATGTGTATTAAAGGGACATGAAACTCAAATATTTTCATTCATGATTCAGATAGAGGATACAATTCTAAAAAACTTTCTAATTTACTTCTACTATCTAATCTATGTCATTTTCTTGGTATCATTTGTTGAAGGAGCAGCAATGCCCTAATGGTTTCTAACTGAATACATGGGTGAGTCAATCACACTCAATATATACACCAATCAACATCTAGAACCTTGGTTCTCTGTTGCTCCTGAGTTTGCTTAGATAAACCTTTCATCAAAGGATAACAATTGAAGGAAGCAAATTAAATAATATAATTAAATTGGAAAGTTGAGTAAAATTGTATTTTCTATGAGAATCACGAAAGAGAAATGTTGGGTTTCATGTCCCTTTAAAGAAAATATATATTTATGGTTTAATGTCCCTTTAAATGTGTATAACCTTTCATGGGGTATACACTCATCTATTTAAATATATTATCATATTTAGACATGTAAAAACAAAAGAAGAGAGAGCTCAGCCACGACTCACGGTAAAAGTTTTAATAATTCCTCTTTGCGCATTCACACATATTGCACTTACAAACGTTCAAATAAAAACAGGCGCCTCTTAAGTCCCAGGCAATGGAAAGTGGGAAGGAGTGGGATCAGCGCTCTGGGAGGAGCAAACCTAAAATGGTGAAATGTAATAATATTGAAAATGTTATAACTTAATTAATCAAGATGTTGAATATATGTGTGTGGAAAAAAGGTACCAATAGTGACAAAAAAATAAATGTCAATTTAATATAAAATAAAATAAATAAACATCAACAAAGTATACAAATTACACATATAACATATGATAAAATATAATTCAGAAGACTCATATGAATCTAAGATGCCGGCATCAAAGAGATAGAATGTTAACCTATATGAAATTCATAACCTTTTAAAATAGCGGTTGCTAAGTTAAAAACAACAATACACAAAAAGACTTGATTTTGCTATAAATGTTCTGAGGCAGTCCAATCTTATGGGCACTTAATGAAAGTGAAAAAATGAGTAATAAAACAGATCTGTGGTGAATAATAACAAACCAGCAGCTAGTGTTTGTGTCCGTTAGAGACTATGAAGCGTGTGATCCGTGAGTGATGACGTCACGTCATGTGGCTAGTCGTACTGGTACAATAGTATCCAAACAATATAGTGTAGCTTTATATTTGAAAAATGTGTATACCGGTAAAAAAAGGAGAAAATAAAATGTCAAAACTTTTCCGTAACAAAAGAGATACTTGCAAGTAACAGGTCGCTGTCCTCCAATCTCTCCCGTGGGAGAAAAGCGAATCAGCTGATTTCCAAAAAGCAACAATGTAGATGAAATGAAAACAAATGTCTGTTTTTTTCTTTCTGAACTCCAAGTTGATAGAAATTCTTTGTAAGGTGCTCTTTATTCAGCAGTCCTTTAGATAGATAGTAATGTTGTAACTAAAACCAGAGGTAACTTGCAGGCATACAGGAATTATTCATATATCCAGCTCAGATATTATGAGCCAGAAATGAACCTGTTATTTGTGCCGCCGTGGAATCAGGTGAGATAGAATGGAGCTCTGTGGATATTTACACTTATGAACGCCGCACACAGGAATTATTCATATATCTTACTCTGCTTGAATTGTAGAGCTCGAAATGAACCTGTAATGTGCAGGGTGGAAGAATAAGTGTGTTTCTCTTAGTAACTGTAAGCAAATCTACGCGTTTCGGCAGAGTTACCTGCCTTTATCAAGATGCTTACAGGATGTGACAAGGAGCCTTATATAGGGAGAGAGTGTGGGTGTATCAATTAGGATATGGGCGTGTTAATAATTAACCCTTTGTTGAACGGGTTATAGATAAGATATTTAACTCATATCTATATATAAGTATAAATAGAATCACAAGTAATTATAATGTATAATATTTTTCAGTTATATAAATAGCGGTTTATAAAAATCAAAATAAACAATATAAACAATATATAGAAATGCACAATGTATATAAAAGATTATTATAACTGTATAAACATACCCAATTGTGTATGTTTTGAATGGCTAAAAAATCAAGCAAAAACATGTACCTTCAATACTTGACTTATACTCTATTGGGTATAGTTTATATGTTTATATAAAAGTGGTTATATTTTTATATTTACTACATAATGACATATATTCAACATCTTTGATTAGATGATACAAATAAATGGAGTGCAATAATTATGGAGTAATGATAGTTCTAAATCAACTAGAAGTGATCAGAGAGACATAATTGTTTATTATGTATTTCCAGAGTACTATAATTAGTGATAAGATTGATTATACATATTAGATGTTACATATAGGGTGTTATGTTTATATTTGCTGCCATATTTATATAATTGAGTTTAAATCGAATGAGCTATTTAATCCTAGTGGATATATTGTTTTGAATTTAAAAATTAACTCTGCTTCTTTTTTGAGAAGCATCTTTTCCATATTGCCACCTCTATGATTCATTTTTACTTTTTTATACCCCAAAATTGAAAACAGTTTAGATCCCCCTGGTGGACTTCAGCAAAGTGTTTGTAGAGTATTGTTTTGGTATTTGCATGCTCTATGTTCAAAATGTGTTCTCGCATACGATCCCTTAATATTCTGCTGGTTTGGCCAATGTAAAATAAATTACAAGAACATTAAATACAATAAATTACATTAGAGTCACTGCATTTAATAGTATCTTTTATATGAAAAGTGAATAGGTTGTCAGTAGATGTGATCTGTTTAATTTTGCAGGATTTGCATTTAATGCAAGGAAAAAACCCAAATATGTTTTCTTTTCTTAGATCTCTATCAATATAATTAGTATTGGTTCCTTTGAATTCACTAGGTGCCAGATAACTTTTTAGATTTTTTGTCTTTTTGAATACAAGGTCAGGATGCTTTTTAACTTTTGTAGGATCTTTTTCAATATAGTGCCAGTGTTTGTTTAGAATGGCTCTAATCTCATTATGTTGAGCATTATACTCTGTAATAAATGGAATAAAAATGTGACTAATGGAAGTAATGTTTGTTTCATATGAATTCTTATTTTTATTTTTATTTTGTTAGTATTGTTTTTTAGTAAACTGGATCTATCAATTTCTCTAATCGATAACATGGTGTTTTTGATTTTTTTCTGACTGTAACCTTTTTCAGTAAATCTGTTTAATAGGATATTTGATTGTAAATCATATGATTCTAAATCTGAACAGTTTTTTCTGATCCTGAGTAACTGGCTTTTGGGAATATTTTCCTTCCACATATTGAGGTGGCAACTTTTATGATGGATGAAATTATTTGAATCAATGGTTTTAAAATATGTTTTAGTTTTGATCTTATTATCCACAATTTCCACCTCAA
The DNA here is from genome assembly GCF_027579735.1 of Bombina bombina. Classification (NCBI taxonomy): domain Eukaryota; kingdom Metazoa; phylum Chordata; class Amphibia; order Anura; family Bombinatoridae; genus Bombina; species Bombina bombina. The sequence continues at coordinate 190,708,538 of NC_069507.1, read as the reverse complement.
TATCCAGAAAATGAAGTGATTTCATACTATGTTCATGTGAAAAAGTAAGACCTAAATTATTGGTATTGATATCTTCCAGGAATATTTCTAGAATTTCATGATCTCCTCTCCAGACCAGGAAGATATCGTCAATAAAAAATGAATCATAGAGGTGGCAATATGGAAAAGATGCTTCTCAAAAAAGAAGCAGAGTTAATTTTTAAATTCAAAACAATATATCCACTAGGATTAAATAGCTCATTTGATTTAAACTCAATTATATAAATATGGCAGCAAATATAAACATAACACCCTATATGTAACATCTAACATGTATAATCAATCCTATCACTAATTATAGTACTCTGGAAATACATAATAAACAATTATGTCTCTCTGATCACTTCTAGTTGATCTAGAACTATCATTACTCCATTCATTTTTATAAAATTATTGCACTCCCTTTATTTGTATCATCTAATCAAAGATGTTGAATATATGTCATTATGTAGTAAATATCACCTAAAGTTTAATCACTTTTATATAAACATATAAACTATACCCAAAAGTGTATAAGTCAAGTATTGAAGGTACATTTTTTTGCTTGATTTTTTAGCCATTCAAAACATACACAATTGGGTATGTTTATACAGTTATAATAATCTTTTATATACATTGTGCATTTCTATATATTGTTTATATTGTTTATTTTGATTTTTATAAACCGCTATTTATATAACTGAAAAATATTATACATTATAATTACTTGTGATTCTATTTATACTTATATATAGATATGAGATAAATATCTTATCTATAACCCGTTCAACAAAGGGTTAATTATTAACACGCCCATATCCTAATTGATACACCCACACTCTCTCCCTATATAAGGCTCCTTGTCACATCCTGTAAGCATCTTGATAAAGGCAGGTAACTCTGCCGAAACGCGTAGATTTGCTTAAAGTTACTAAGAGAAACACACTTATTCTTCCACCCTGCACATTACAGGTTCATTTTGAGCTCTACAATTCAAGCAGAGTAAGATATATGAATAATTCCTGTGTGCGGCGTTCATAAGTGTAAATATCCACAGAGCTCCATTCTATCTCACCTGATTCCACGGCGGCACAAATAACAGGTTCATTTCTGGCTCATAATATCTGAGCTGGATATATGAATAATTCCTGTATGCCTGCAAGTTACCTCTGGTTTTAGTTACAACATTACTATCTATCTAAAGGACTGCTGAATAAAGAGCACCTTACAAAGAATTTCTATCAACTTGGAGTTCAGAAAGAAAAAAACGGACATTTGTTTTCATTTCATCTACATTGTTGCTTTTTGGAAATCAGCTGATTCGCTTTTCTCCCACGGGAGAGATTGGAGGACAGCGACCTGTTACTTGCAAGTATCTCTTTTGTTACGGAAAAGTTTTGACATTTTATTTTCTCCTTTTTTTACCGGTATACACATTTTTCAAATATAAAGCTACACTATATTGTTTGGATACTATTGGACCAGTACGACTAGCCACATGACGTGACGTCATCACTCACGGATCACACGCTTCATAGTCTCTAAAGGACACAAACACTAGCTGCTGGTTTGGTATTATTCACCACAGATCTGTTTTATTACTCATTTTTTCACTTTCATTAAGTGCCCATAAGATTGGACTGCCTCAGCACATTTATAGCAAAATCAAGTCTTTTTGTGTATTGTTGTTTTTAACTTAGCAACCGCTATTTTAAAAGGTTATGAATTTCATATAGGTTAACATTCTATCTCTTTGATGCCGGCATCTTAGATTCATATGAGTCTTCTGAATTATATTTTATCATATGTTATATGTGTAATTTGTATACTTTGTTGATGTTTATTTATTTTATTTTATATTAAATTGACATTTATTTTTTTGTCACTATTGGTACCTTTTTTCCACACACATATATTCAACATCTTGATTAATTAAGTTATAAAATTTTCAATATTATTACATTTCACCATTTAGGTTTACTCCTCCCAGAGCGCTTATCCCACTCCTTCCCACTTTCCATTGCCTGTTTATGTCTATATTTGGAGATTATATTAGACTATTTAGGGATTCAAGCTTACACCTTACTAGTTAGCACTCACACCACCCCCTCCTTGTTCTATATCTGCCTCTTAAGTCCCACACAGTCCCGAGTTCTTGCTTTTGCGGCAGTAGTATCCAGCCCTTTACTGTTGATCTTTTCAGGCGTGTGAGCTCTGTTATCCGTCGTCACAGAAGTAGGCGTCTTACAAACCCCTTTCTCCTTGTAGCGGTGCTCTTAGTGACTGTTATCCTGTGCCGTCTACGCGTTTCGGCTGTCTTCTGCTGACTTTTTCAAGACTTCTGGGCAAGGTATGATGTTTTCGCGGGGGTCCATGGTTTAAAAGTAGGTAACTCCTCCCCTCAGATCTGACATAAACCAATCAGAACTCTGGTATTCTCACGCCCACTTACACAGTTCATCGGGCAATTCGAAGGGAAAAAAGCAACATAATTACTAACATCCTGCATTTATACATATACATATCTAAGCTGTTTAGTTATATGTTTACCTCACGCCTTTACAGCGCCATATATCACAAATGATTAAAAATTACCTTACGTAAGAAAGAATCTTGACTTTTAATAAGTTATGTTAACACATTTCATTTTATTTCCTACACTCTTATTATTGTTACAAGGTTATTATATACCAAAAAACGATATTTAATCTAATAGAATGAACAGATGCACTTACCCAAACTCTAAAAATTATTTAAATTTTTTTAAAAACCTGTATTTATACTTATTTCACTTCATCGGATGGAAGACTTCTTCAGCGCCCCTTGGCGGATCACTTCTGCCGCTCCGGATCTCCTCTTCAGTTCCATCGGTGGCTCGGCTGAGTGAAGACGACTCAAGGTAGGATGATCTTCAGGGGATTAGTGTTAGGTTATTTTAAGGGGGGTTTGGGTTAGATTAGGGGTATGTGGGTGATGGGTTTTAATGTTGGGGGGGTTGTATTTTTCTTTTACAGACAAAAGAGCAGTTTTCTTTGGGGCATGCCCCACAAAAGGCCCTTTTAAGGGCTGGTAAGGTAAAAGAGCTTTGAACTTTTTTAATGTAGAATAGGGTAGGGAATTTTTTTATTTTGGGGGGCTTTGTTATTTTATTAGGGGGCTTAGATTAGGTGTAATTAGCTTAAAATTGTTGTAATATTTTTTAAATGTTTGTAACTTATTTTTTTTATTTTTTGTAACTTAGCTTTTTTTATTTTTTGTACTTTAGTTAGTTGATGTAATTGTATTTAATTGTAGTTATTTGTAGTTAATTTATTTAATTAATGTAATTATAGTGTAGTGTTAGGTTTAATTGTAACTTAGGTTAGGATTTATTTTACAGGTAATTTTGTATTTCTTTTAGCTAGGTAGTTATTAAATAGTTAATAACTATTTAATAACTATTCTAACTAGCTAAAATAAATACAAAGTTACCTGTAAAATAAATATAAATCCTAAAATAGCTACAATGTAATTATTAATTACATTGTAGCTATCTTAGGGTTTATTTTACAGGTAAGTATTTAGTTTTAAATAGGAATAATTTATTAAAGTATAGTGTAGTGTTAGGTGTAATTGTAACTTAGGTTAGTTTTTATTTTACAGGTAAATTTCTCTTTATTTTAGCTAGGTAGCTATTAAATAGTTAATAACTATTTAATAGCTATTGTACCTAGTTAAAATAAATTGAAAGTTACCTGTAAAATAAAAATAAATCCTAACATAGCTACAATATAATTATTATTTATATTGTAGCTATATTAGGGTTTATTTTAAAGGTAAGTATTTAGTTTTAAATAGGATTAATTTATTTAATAAGAGAAATATTATTTAGATTTATTTAATTAATATTTAAGTTGGGGGGGTGTTAGGGTTAGTGTTAGACTTAGGTTTAGGGGTTAATAGATTATTACAGTGGCGGCGGTGTAGTGGGGGGCAGGATAGGGGTTAATAAATGTATTATAGGTGGCGACAGTGTAGGGGGGCAGATTAGGGGTTAATAAATTTAATATAGGTTGCGGCAGGGTCCGGGAGCGGCGGTTTAGGGGTTAAACTATTTATTTAGTTGCGGAGAGGTGCGGGATCAGCAGGATAGGGGTTAATAACTTTATTATAGAGGGCGGCGGTATAGGGGGGGCAGGATAGGGGTTACTAGGTATAATGTAGGTTGCGGCGGTGTCCGGGAGCGGCGGTTTAGGGGTTAATACATTTATAAGAGTTGCGGCGGGGTCTAGGAGCGGCGGTTTAGGGGTTAATAACTTTATTTAGTTGCGGGAGGCTCCGGGGGCGCCGGTATTGGGGGTAGAACAGTGTAGTTAGTGTGCTTAGTGACAGGCTAGCAATAAAGCTGTCAAAAAGCCGAAGAGCAGCGAGATCGGATGGGTGATAACTCTCACAATCCGCTGCTCATCGCCCCGTACTTGGTGCACGGCTTTTTGACAGATTTATTGATAACTTAGGCAAATTTTTTTCAGGTCCGCGGCGGCGATGGTAGGCGAGCTTAGGCGGGCGTATTGGGCTGGCGAAGGCAGGAAAGTTGACACGTTGATAACTAGGCCCCATTGGCTTAAAAGTGGCCCTATATGTTAACTTGAAACTCTGAGGTTGGTTTTTCGGTCCTATTAACCACATAGGTAGAACTTTCATGCTATAATATATATATGTTTGCTAGTGTTATGGTTTTCCTTAGTCTATGAACAGTACTGTATATTGCTATTGTTTGCCCTTACAGGTTGAGGGCCTACGTAATTGATTTTTCTGTACTGTTTTATTCTTAACCTCAATAAAAAATTATTTTTAAAAAAAAAGAAGCGGCGCCGGCCTTAAAATACCAACCCTACTAATGCCCCTCCAGATAGTAGGGTACAACAAGATCATCATACTGCTAGCTCAATATGGAACATACAGATATTCATACCATGCTAATGGAACTTATAAGTAAGGCAGACAGAAGGTTTGACGATCTTGCCTCCATTATCAGAGGTATTCCAGCACAGGACCACACCGGATACCTTACTAATAAGGACTCAGATCCCATGGATCTAACAGAGGACATATCCCAAGTCCAGCGGTGCTTGCCACCACAGAGAGAGGAGTATGACGGTGCCCCAGACTGCAACCCAAGAATTAGCAATGTAGATGGCGCTGTATGCAGCCTAACCAGCTCACCACCCTCCTACATTGGAAGCACCCAGCAGCATCTACTTGCGAGTGCTGACTTACCAGGCCCCAAGTTCTCTGTGCTAGCCACATGCGCTCAGCCTATCCGACTGTTGACAATTTCTGAAAATTGAAATTTTCTGTGCTCAGGAGAGGAACAGACATCTATCAGTCACCTCCGACCTCTGACTGGGGAGATGCGGCCGACTCCTCTGGTTGGAGATCGGGGCCTGCTCGTTATCGGCTTACAAGACTTTTGGCATATGAAGTGATCCACTTAGATAAGAGATCTTTACCCCAGCACACTCTGGAATTTGGATCTGTCATCCTGGCTCATAAAAGGCTGAAGCGGTACCGTCTGTGTGTTGGCGTGAGCTGACTTTTAAAGATACTTAAACTAAACTACGGCAGGATGCCTCTCATTCAAGTTTAACATTTTTTTTTTTTATGTTGTGGTTCCTGTATGTTAAGAAGAGTTTGCCATATATAAACTGCACTAAGATTTAAAAAAAAAAAAAAAAAAAAAGTAAATCAGCGCTACTCTACCTATGAGAACAGTAAATATATTTGTATTTAATAAAACAGCTCTCAACAAATGATATATTAAAAAGTAAAATTAAGGGGGGGCCGAGCCAACATCAGAAGAGACAGGACGTGTGTCTTGTGAGCTCCTGCAAATATAACAAAAACAAGCCTAATAGAACACTTAATTCACGTTTTGTTTTCTTTTTTTTATTAAGTCTGGGTCCCACAATTATGAGAGGGGCAAAGCAACTCTTTAATAGCTTCAGTTAACAAAACCTAAAACTTTGATAGGGGTTCTGACTTGAGAGCACGGCGTTCACTACAGCCACGAGGCAGAACTGATAACTGGCTGTTTAGATATGGCAGACCTATATGAACAGCTACAGACATGGCGTGAAACCTTTGAGGAAAAGCTGGATTGCTGTTTCCACGATTTATTATCTACGATTAAGGATCTGAGGGAGGTAGAGATTATTCTGACACCCAAGATGGCGACTGATCTCTCTAAGAACGCTGAGACCTCCTAGCTCCCTGTAAGAGCTTCAACTTCACTACTGGAGCTGCCACAGACCCACACGGAGTCCTCCTCATATGCTACTCTACTGAGCACGGTTACAGGCTACCGAGTGGAGAAGTGCCCCTTCCCTTTGGTCTCATGTGAAAAAGAGGACAGTATAACAAGTGGCACCTTTCATCTCACACGCGGTTTGCATTCTCCCATCGACTGTGGTATTACTGATGGAATGACCTCCAATGTAATTGTACCGGCTGTGGAACTTAACAGCGCTATGGATCTGTGTGAGATATATAGTGACCCTCAAACACCACCCTACACAGTTAAGCTCACACAGATCCCTTGTAACACTGACCGGCAGTCACCCACGAGGCCAAATTTTATTAGCCCCAGGACCCAGCCAACCTGCCGAGGACAGCCAACGAGGGATTTGAGACTCACGACTGCTCCCTTGGCTGATCGCAAGCCCGATCGGAGCTTAGTCACTGCTTGCTATATGCATAACCTCCAGTTATCTGCGCACCCCTACCTGCTCGGGTATGTACAAGCCACTATACCACATGCCATAACAGCCGAGTCAGAGCACAGCACCACACTTAGTTTGTGTGCTCCTACACACATGGACATTAGCCGGCCAAATCTAAGTAATTTTCAACTCTCCTATGGCCTGAAGGTAATGGTATCAGACTTTGATTTCTTATATACCCTCCTACACTTTGCATCCCAACAAGCTCCAGGCGGAATAGGTTGATGATCAGCCAAAATCCAGGTTCAGTGTCCCTGCCGGACATAGGGACATTTTCAGTTACTGACTCAAGATCCAAGTAACACCGCCATCAAGCTCTCATGAACGTTCCTCATGCTGACCACTCGCTTGAGACTTTCACATTTCATATAGCCTTCCTATATGTGGTCACAGACCTAGTTGCTAGCAACACCTGTTTTGTGTGATTCTTGTTATATTTGTGTTTTAGAGGTTTCCCTTGCATTTTCTGTTTTATATATTCCACTATTAACGTTTGATACTTGCTTGTAATATTCATGTTTCACATACTGTAGGGATACCCTCTCTACACCTCACGCAACCTCAGAAAGCCTCACCTTGTGCACTAGTTGCATCATTGTCTCAGAACTGAGACCAATTGACCCCCACAGGTGCTAGATAAGTCAACCACAATAGTCTGTTTTGGGTCCTATATAAAATTGTCAAACAGACCCAGATTATTCTTACCTGGCTGATAAATGTGACCTTTATATTTATCTGCACTGGGCTTAGTACTATATCTGCGTAGGTTTTGAAGAGAGTAGACTTAGAGATAGCTATTGTTTTATTTATAGGTGTATATGCTAAAAGCTCCATATTTCTGCAACCCCAATCTTAGATAGCCCTAATTTAATATAAATGTAACAGCTTTCATTATAAGATGCTTTACATACTTCAGTTTCTGGAGAACTCATCTAATCTGTAACCTTTATCTTATGTCAATCGCCTACCCCCTCTTCAAGTTGATAAACAGACATATTTAATTGAATTACGTGTGTCCAAGACATGTACCTGTTCACTCCTATTATTAGTTATCTACACTAGTATTTGATATGGTTTATATTCTTTAATGTACTGTGTACTTATTGTCTGTTGTGCACGTTGCATTGTACTATATGTTTCAACTGAGTAGGAGGTTCATACTATATTACTATGGTAATATTAGCTCCAAAGCATTATAGAAACAGTTTGTATTACTCTACAATTATTATGTTACTTATATTATTTACTCCTATCTTGTCTATTCCATAGCAGCATGTGAGACCTATATGTTCTTTTTCCTATTTTATTTATCACACCTCTTGTTGGGAGGCTTTTGGTTGTGGCCCTGCTGTTAACCCAACTTATAGTTAGGGTTTTTGCTGTTGGAACATACCATACCTGGTTCTCTATACTACCCAGTTTGATGGATCAACCAACAAGGCACAATATATAAAATGTGTAATCATCCTTTTCCCATTCTACTGCAGATATGACCTAATATGATAGAACTCATGCCCAATACACTATATATGTGATATCCCTATTTGTCAGAATACTTTTGGAAAATTCGATTCAGCTATAACTCCATCTACATCGCTAAGACTCCCACTACTATAGCCCAATGCTAATAGAAATAAAATCCCATGGGAACAGTCCTACGGCTAACAACTTCCCTACATATCTCCCACATTCTTCTATTTTCTACCTAGGTACCATACTAATATTTAAGCTCCTGAAACTAGTATTTACCTTATTGGAGATACAACATCCAACTCTCTTTAGCTGATTTATATAACATTGTTTTTATGCTCATCACTTGTTACCATATAGTTTAATAGGTTTGAATTTTGTCCATACATCAGAGTCTCAAATTGTACCTGCCTCAGCTCCAAGTGAAACCACCTTCTTCGATCTTATCATTAGCTTATTTAGTAACTTGGAATCACACATATTTTATAGTATGCAAACTACTTCTCTATAATATATCTGTCATGAGTATATTCATCCTCCATCTTGGAGCTCTCTACATAATAAAGTTAAATAGCCCTGTAGTCTGCACTTTTATAACGTTTTGATTGGCTCCGCCCTCCCATTTCCCCTCTATTATGAGCGGCTTTGGCCCGCTGCTTCCCCCCCCTATATATTCAGACCTACGGGAGGCCTGACAACAGCCAACTCCCTACCTCTCACTTTTTTAGCTTCTAGAATACTTTTATTGTGGAGGGGGGACCACTAGTTCTCAGTTATAAAAAAACGAGGCTTCATCCATATATGTTCCAGTCACACATGTTTTCTACATACAGTTTTACATTTTATATTCAAGATCACAAAGATGGCACTATAACTTATGTCAACTCTTATTCTTCTGTTTTTGACGTAGCTATTTATTTCATGTCACTGATTCCAGCTCCCATACAAGTATGGCACTACTATGGATTGGATATTGTGATAACAAATGCTACATTAGTACACCAATGTTTTAATCCTTGTTTATTCTTCACATGTGAACTGTATAAGTTTCTTTGTTTTTTTGTTGTTGTTGTTGCTACTGTTCTGTGCCTGGATATATTCTTTATTGTGTTGTTTATATTCAATGCCTCAATAAAAAAATTATTTAAAAAAAAAAGTAAAAGTAAAATTAAAACAGTAACTAATAAACAAACGCCTTATTGTAATCAGACATAACAAAATACATATATAAATATATACATATATATACACAGGATAAAACAAAACAGTATAATGTTATTACCCTCAGCACAAAAATATCTTTAGAGACTTCAATAGGTAGGAAAAGTCCATATAACGCAGGAAAGCTTCAAATTGCTTTTATTCGGTGCTGCCCTCTTTCAGTGGTATTTCCAGCCAACCAAGAAACAGAGAAAACTATGACAAAGCACATAAGAGGTGCACAACGAGTTAAGGATTTATTCTGTAGACAATAATAAAGTGACACATAAGCACTTACATCAATAAAAACGGTATCCAATGTAACGTTAACCAAACTCCGGATAGATCACAAAGTTTTTCACAAGAAATCATTTGTATAAAAAGCACTTAGAACAGTCCCAAATCCCAAATGTGTGTTAAATATCTAGAGGAATGAGGATTACAAAAAACTTACCACTAGGACTAGGACTAGGACTAGTATATGTTAACATATGTTCTTGTTTAAAGGGACAGTCACGTCAAACAAAAGATTCATGATTTAAATGGTAAATGTAATTTTAAATAACTTTCCAATGTACTTTTATCACCAATTTTGCTTTGTTCTCTTGGTGTTGTTTGTTGAAAGCTAAACCTAGGATGTTCATATGCTAATTTGTTAGCCTCTAATCAGAATGCATTTTGACCACTAGAGGGCATTAGTTAATGTGTTTCATATAGAAAACATTGAGCTCCTGCACGTATAGTTACCCTGGAGTGAGCACTGATTGTCTAAAATGCAGGTCTGACAAAATAACTCTAATAAGGGGTCATTTTGCAGAGACATAGATAAAAGGTAATCACAGAGGTAAAAATGTGTATTTGTATTACAATGTTGGTAATGTGTAATAAAGTAATTATATTTCTTTTGAAGCCACAATAATTCAAGTGTTGACTGTCCCTTTAAGCTGTGTTGTTGGCATCAACATAGTGATATGCCATCATGTATAATTGTAATGGTCATTGTTTTGTATTAGGACAACAGTTTGGACATCACATCCCAGAAACAAATCAACAAGGACAGCATGTGATGATATCGTCTCAAAACACTTGTAAAACACACTCTGCAAAACAATCTTCCTCCATGGACCTGGTCCCATAGAAGCCTATTCTATACAGAGTGTGCTCCACAAGTGTAAGAAGACAACATCATCACATACCTATCCTTTACACATTAAATAACTTAAAATAATATATATATACATAATTACTTCTTCTTCCTTCCCTTCTTCCCACAAGACGGAGGCTCTGGGGAGGGCAAATGGCCACTCCGACGAGTCCTCCTTGTCACGCTCAGCTGCTGGGAAGCTCTGCAGTCCTCTCTGTGTGCTTGATTGACAGGTGTTTGAGCCACCCCTTCCTGATGATGTCACAACCAGGCTTTTTATTCTTGGCTTCCTGTTTCTCCAGTGCCAGTTTGTTTGTTAACTTTTTGGCTTCTGATAGGATTTCGCTGAGGAATCTCTCTAACTGCTGCTTTTCTGTTGCCAATCTCTTCAAGGATTTACTATGCTGGATTAACCTTCAACCTCCTGATTACCTGTCTCCAAACAATGCAAGTACTGTTTGTTTTGTGAAACTTTCAAACTTCCTGTTTACCTGCTGCAAACCCTGCATATTCAGACTACTCTGTGTACTGCCAAACTATTCAAATACTTTTATTTCTGTGAAACCTTCAATCTGCATGTTTACCTGTTTCCAAACTCTGCAAATACAATTATTCAGTGTAAAACTTCAAACTGCTTGATATCCTGTTGCCAATCTCAACAAGTACTGATTAATCTGTGTTAACCTTCAAACTACCAGCTTACCTGTTGCTATCTCTGCAAGTTCTGACAACACAGTGTTAACCTTCAAACTACCTGATTACATGTTGTTAATTCTGCAAGTTCTGACTACACAGTGTTTACCCTCAAACTGCCTGATTACCTGTTGCATACTCTGCAAAGACTGTCTACACAGTGTTAACTCTCAAACTGCCTGATTACCTGTTGCATACTCTGCAAAGACTGTCTACTCAGTGTTAACCCTCAAACTGCCTGATTACCTGTTGCATACTCTGCAAAGACTGTCTACACAGTGTTAACCTTCCGACTGCCTGATAACAAATGACCTACTCCTGCATTATTAACTGTTTCCTGTTTTACCCTTCTTCTGTCTCAGTATAAGTGGACTATCCCTGCTCTCCTGATACTGTGGAAGACATTTCCTGAAACCAGTTCCTTATTCAGAAGTCTATCTGGCTGATATCATGAATTACTTTGGCACAGGCTAACCCTGCTCCATATCGTGAGTACTTTGTTTTTGGAGGTTGTCGTGGGGTCACGTCCTGGATTAAACTCAGAGTGCAAGGGTGTTGTTTAAGTTCGCCCTAGCATTTGGGTCTTCTTCTGGACATTTCCTAACCTGACAGTACAAACTGGCCTTAATATGGACCCTGACGAGTTATCCAGGGCTGTGGCTCTACAAGGGCAACTTCTAGGAAATCATTCTGCTCATTTGCAATCTTTGGATTCCAAGCTTGACCAGATTACTGCTCTGCTACATAACCTCTCCGCTCCTTCTCAAGCGACGGTGACTCCTGCTGCCACTGCTACTAGCACCAATGCTGTCTTTAATCCACCTCAAACTGTTGGACAGGATATACCATGAAACCCACTTCCAGATAAATATGACGGTAATCCTGAAGAATGCCGTGGATTCCTTAATCAGTGTCGTTTACACTTCAGAAACAATCCTCAAGTTTTTTCCAATTCTACTTCCAAAATCACCTTTATTATTTCTCTCTTGAAGGGTAAGGCTCTAGCCTGGGTGTCCCCTCTTTTAGACAAGAATGATCCGTTACTACAGGATGTGGAATTATTTGTGTCCATTTTTTCTTCTGTTTTTGACAAGCCTGGGCGGTCTGCAGCTGCTGAGGCAGGATTGTTGGATCTGAGACAGGGATCCCTTTCGGTAGCTCAATATGCTATTGAATTCAGGTCTTTAGCCGCAGAAACTGATTGGAACCATGGAGCCTTACGGGCAGCCTTTCGCAAAGGACTTTGCGAACGCCTTAAGGATGAACTTGTATTTCGGGAACTCCCTGATTCATTGGAGGGTCTTATCAATTTATGTATTACTCTTGACGCCCGGCATTCTGAACGTCTTCAGGAGAGAGATAGGAATTGGAGATCCTTTGTTAAATCTTCTTTTCGTCCTCCTATTCGAACCTCAAGTCTTTCTAATAATAATTCCCAATCTCCTGAGTCTGTGGAACCCATGGAAGTAGGAGCTATTAAATTGTCAGAAGCTGAACGCCATAGAAGGCGTACTCTTGGGTTATGTCTGTATTGTGGTACCAAAGGACATTTACTGAAGGACTGTCCTATCTGGCCAGTAAAAGCCAAGGCTTAACTTTTGATAGAGGGACAGAGTTAAGCCAGAATCCCATGTCTTCCCTCAATTCTAAACTTTTTGTTCCTGTAACTATCTCTTTTGGAAACACCAAGTTTCAAGCTCAAGCTCTCATCGATTCTGGAGCTGCTGGAGTATTCATTGATTCAAACTTTGCTGACTCTCTCAGGATTCCTCTTCAAGCCAAGAAACAGTTAATTAAGGTAACTACTGTCAGTGGACAGCCTCTAGGTACTGGTATCATACAACATTCTACCATTCCTCTTCTTTTGACTGTAGGCATACTTCATTCTGAAATTATTCGTTTTGATGTCATTTCTTCTCCCCACATACCATTGATTCTTGGGTTACCTTGGTTGCAGCTTCATGATCCAGTTTTCTCACGGTCTAAAGGAGAACTTATTTCATGGGGAACTACCTGTTTCAAACATTGCCTGCAAAATCCCTCTAAACCATCCTGTCCTGTCGTAGCTATGGTGGAAGTTCCTGAATCATTGCCCAATCACTATCATGCCTTTTGTGATGTGTTTTCTAAAAAAGAGGCTGAGACGTTATCTCCACACCGGATATTTGACTGTCCTATCGAATTGTATTCAGGGGCTCCTCTACCTAAGGGAAGGACCTATCCCCTCTCTCCTCAAGAAAATGTCTCTCTTGAGGAATACATAAAGGACAACTTAGCCAGAGGATTCATTCGTCCTTCCTCTTCACCTGTGGGTGCAGGTTTTTTCTTCATTGGGAAAAAAGATGGAGGTCTTCGTCCCTGTATTGATTATCGAGCCTTGAATCAGATTACTGTCAAAAACAGCTATCCTATGCCGCTCATTTCTGAGTTATTCGATCGTCTTCAAGGTGCTTCTATTTTTTCCAAGTTAGATCTCCATGGGGCCTACAATCTGGTCAGAATCCGTAAAGGAGACGAATGGAAGACGACATTTAACACTAGATTTGGTCACTACGAGTATCTAGTAATGCCATTTGGATTGTGCAATGCACCAGCAGTATTTCAGCACTTTGTCAACGAAATCTTCAGAGATTATCTAAATCAATTTGTTATCATTTACCTCGATGACATTCTAATCTATTCGAAAACATTACAGGAACATATACATCATGTAAGACTGGTTCTTCAGAGGTTACGAGACAATTCCCTGTTCGCTAAATTGGAGAAATGCTCTTTTCATCAGAGTTCCATCCCCTTTTTGGGGTATATCATTTCTGAATCAGGTTTTGAGATGGATCCTGCCAAACTGTCGGCTATCAAGGACTGGCCCAGACCAACTACTCTCAAATCCCTGCAGAGGTTTCTTGGCTTTGCCAATTACTATAGAAAGTTTATAAAGAACTTTGCTGACATCACGTCTCCACTCACTTCTCTTACTAAGAAAAGGCAAAATTGTAAGAACTGGTCCTCTTCGGCAGTACAGGCTTTTGAAACGCTAAAATCAGCATTTTCTTCTGCACCTCTTCTCAGTCATCCAATTCCTGATTTCCAGTTTATTTTGGAGGTTTACGCTTCCTCTATAGCAGCTGGAGCTGTTCTCTCCCAACGTGATCCGACTACCAGCAAGATACATCCTGTGGCGTTCTTTTCGAAAAAATTCAATCCTGCCGAGTTAAATTATGATGTGGGCAATAAGGAGCTTTTGGCTATAAAATTAGCTTTGGATGAATGGAGGCATTGGTTAGAGGTTACCAGTCAACCTTTTTTCATTCTGACAGATCACAAGAATCTTTTACACCTCCAAACAGCTACACGTCTCAATCCTCGTCAGGCTCGGTGGGCCTTGTTCTTCTCCAGGTTTAATTTTGTACTTTCCTATGTTCCTGGTTCAAAAAATTCCAAGGCAGATGCTTTATCTAGGCAGTTCCAATCTTCTGAACCTTCTCCATTGGATTCAGAACCTATACTACGTCCAGTCAAAGTTTTGGCTCAAGTATCCTCTTTTCCAGTACAGGCTTTACATGCTGCTCAAGTCCGGGTACCATCTTCTTGCAAACTACCTTCTGGTATCCTGTATGTACCCAAAGGATTACGTCTTAAGCTTCTACGTTGGGCTCATGACAACATTTCAGCAGGTCATCCGGGGATAACCAATACATTGTGGAAACTGAAGCAGCATGTTTGGTGGTCCACTATGAGGAGGGATGTTAAGGATTATATTGCTGCTTGTAGCTCTTGTGCTTCGAACAAACAATCTTCTCAATCTTCTCATCGACCGTTTGGTCTATTACACCCTCTTCCTATTCCTCATTACCCTTGGTCTCACTTATCCATGGACTTTGTTACAGATCTTCCTGTTTCTGCTGGAAATACGACCATTTGGGTAGTGGTGGATCGGTTCTCCAAGTCTGCTCACTTCATACCTCTTACAGGCTTGCCTTCAGCTCAAAGACTTTCTGAACTCTTTGTTCTACATATATCTCATTTACATGGTTTTCCCACTGACATAGTCTTAGATCGTGGAGTCCAATTTGTTTCCAAATTTTGGAGTTCTTTTTGTAAACACTTCGGAATCAACATATCACTTTCTACTGCACACCATCCTCAATCCAACGGACAGACTGAGCGTGTAAATCAAGCCTTGGAATCTTTTCTAAGACATTATGTAGACCAGGGGTGTCAAACTGGCGGCCCGCGGGCCTCATACAGCCCTTAACCTAATTTTGTGTGGCCCACACCACCTCCATGAAAAATAATAATTATAATATACTTACTGTTAGGGATGCGCATACGTTAAAACCCCTCAGTCTTTAACAAGTAATATTGTTATTAAAAAGTAAAAGGCAAATACAAACACATATAAGTTCATAATGATTTATTTGACACATTTATATAGGTGTTCTTTACTATTTCACGCATAATTTTTGTCTATTCCTTTCCATAATTTTCTCTTTAACTAAAATCCCATACTTTATATTTGATAAATATATATTTTATATGTATTTATTTTATATAATATACAACAGGTATATGTCTATCACTATTTAAACAGTTGGTCCTATGCCGACAGCACTGTGATCCACCATTTATAATGCAGAAGAAATGTTATACTATGCACATGCGTATGCTAAACTGTGAGTGTGCCCGGAACAGGGCTGCTATAGAAAAAATAGCACAGACTCTGTGGGAGAGCAACCCAATAGAGTGTGTGTGCGTCACCTTCTTAAAAGCATTAGAGTGCTTTTTATCAAGCTAGAGTAAGTTAATTAGGAGTTACAGAACACAATATTTTGAAGTGTATACAGTTATAGCAAATGCCACTGCTTTGTTTAGCAATGACAAGATATATAGGTAGTGTACGGCCCACGTGAGTTGTACTTGTATGGAAAATGGCCCGCGACTCAAATGAGTTTGACACCCCTGATGTAGACCATCACCACTCCAACTGGTCTCAGTTATTGCCTTTGGCGGAATTAGCTCACAACTCACGTTATAACGCCTCATTACAGACCTCTCCCTTTAAGGCAGCTTATGGATTTGAACCTAGAACCTTTCCTATGATTACCAGTTCTACTGAAGTCCCTGGAGCAGATCGTACAGTGAAAAATCTCAGTAATCACTGGCAACTCATTCGTCAAAATCTACTCTCTTCTTCCTTAAGACATAAGAAATATGCTGATCGCAGAAGGTGCAAGGCTCCTTTACTTCGTACTGGAAACAGAGTATTTTTATCCACCAGATTCATACGTCTAAAACAACCTTGTACCAAGTTGGGTCCTAAGTACATTGGAACTTTTTGAATTGTTTCCAGAGTTTGTTCTTCTGCATACCGCCTGGCCTTACCCAAGACTCTCAAGATCCATCCAGTGTTTCATGTCTCCCTACTCAAGCCAGTCATCTACAATCGGTACTCTATTAAGAGTAAACCACCTCCTCCACTTTCCGTAGGGGGAACTTCTGAGTTTGAAGTCAGCCAGATTCTCAATTCCAAGCTACGGGGCAATCGGCTGTACTACCTGGTCCATTGGAAGGGTTATCCTATCTCTGAACGATCTTGGGAACCGGCCTCTCATGTTCATGCTCCAGCTCTTGTCAAGTCTTTTCACAAAAAATACCCTGCCAGGCCCGGTCGGGTCCCCGGAGGGGTCCTTGAGGAGGGGGCACTGTCACGCTCAGCTGCTGGGAAGCTCTGCAGTCCTCTCTGTGTGCTTGATTGACAGGTGTCTGAGCCACCCCTTCCTGAGCATGTCAAAACCAGGCTTTTTATTCTTGGCTTCCTGTTTCTCCAGTGCCAGTTTGTTTGTTAAATTTTTGGCTTCTGATAGGATTTCGCTGAGGAATCTCTCTAACTGCTGCTTTTCTGTTGCCAATCTCTTCAAGGATTTACTATGCTGGATTAACCTTCAACCTCCTGATTACCTGTCTCCAAACAATGCAAGTACTGTTTGTTTTGTGAAACTTTCAAACTTCCTGTTTACCTGCTGCAAACCATGCATATTCAGACTACTCTGTGTACTGCCAAACTATTCAAATACTGTTATTTCTGTGAAACCTTCAATCTGCATGTTTACCTGTTTCCAAACTCTGCAAATACAATTATTCAGTGTAAACCTTCAAACTGCTTGATATCCTGTTGCCAATCTCAACAAGTACTGATTAATCTGTGTTAACCTTCAAACTACCAGCTTACCTGTTGCTATCTCTGCAAGTTCTGACAACACAGTGTTAACCTTCAAACTACCTGATTACATGTTGTTAATTCTGCAAGTTCTGACTACACAGTGTTTACCCTCAAACTGCCTGATTACCTGTTGCATACTCTGCAAAGACTGTCTACACAGTGTTAACTCTCAAACTGCCTGATTACCTGTTGTATACTCTGCAAAGACTGTCTACTCAGTGTTAACCCTCAAACTGCCTGATTACCTGTTGCATACTCTGCAAAGACTGTCTACACAGTGTTAACCTTCAGACTGCCTGATAACAAATTACCTACTCCTGCATTATTAACTGTTTCCTGTTTTACCCTTCTTCTGTCTGAGTATAAGTGGAATATCCCTGCTCTCCTGATACTGTGGAAGACATTTCCTGAAACCAGTTCCTTATTCAGAAGTCTATCTGGCTGATATCATGAATTACTTTGGCACAGGCTAACCCTGCTCCATATCGTGAGTACTTTGTTTTTTGGAGGTTGTCGTGGGGTCACGTCCTGGATTAAACTCAGAGTGCAAGGGTGTTGTTTAAGTTCGCCCTAGCATTTGGGTCTTCTTCTGGACATTTCCTAACCTGACACTCCTTGGAGATGGTTGGGGAAGAAGGGGAGGAGGAGTAGTATGAGTGGTTGGGGATTCACCAACCAGAGGAGGAGATGGAGAAGGCCCAGGAGCTGAGGGTCCAGGAGCTGAGGGTCCAGGATCTGAGGGTCCAGGAGCTGAGGGTCTTCCCCTTCTTGGTCTGCTTGCCACCTCCCAGAGGACCTGCAAGATATTATTTTGTCCTTCAAGCAGCCGGTTCATTGCGTTAGTCATGAACTGTCTGTATTCCTGTTGTTCCCTCCGGGAGCTCTGCATTTTTATCAGGAAGGCCCTCATCAGCTCCACCTCTAGTACCTCTGGGGTGGATGTTCTCCTCAGGAGGATCTTGTGTATGGTGGGCTGCTGGTGCACGGCGGACTAATGCACTGGGGGCTGGTGCTGCATGGGGATCTGGTGCTGCAGGGAATGTCTTCTGCATGGGGGGTTTCTTCAGGGGGGGGGAAGGTGCAGGGATATCTTCCATTTCTCCCTGAGGTGGGCTGTCACCTTCTGCACCACTCTCATGCCTGGGTGAAGGCGGAGCCTGTTGGTGCTGTGTTTCCTCCTCCCTGGCCTCAGTCTCTGTATATTTGAAGATGAAAAAAATCGAGATATTAGCACAGTTCCAAATAAAGATGTAAATGTTCTATTTGAAAGTGTATTAATGAGGCTGACTTCGTAATTAAATTGTAACAAAAATAAAAAAATACGATTTACATATTTGCAAACCCGTCTTTCGGCTATCTAGATGGTCAATATGAATGTATTTTTGCGTGTGTCTTAAATCTGTTTAAATGCACACCTAATCTGTAGACTAAATACTAAATGTGATGGCTTTTCTTCCAATCCAACTTTCTCAAGGTAATTCTGAATGCATGTCCGTAATAACGTTTAAAAAAAAGCGTAATTGCGTGAGTCATATCCCTAAATTCTTTTGCGTGTGAATGGGTTATGCGGTGGATGTAAAGAGATTATTAAATGAGCTTACCAGCAGATGAGAAGTGCAGATTCCCGTTACCAATTCCTCCTTCGATACCGACTATGGCCACCTCGGAGATGTTGGGATGCAGCATTTCCTCCCATTGGCTGTATATAAATGTCTGTTTCGGCCTGCCACCGGTCTCTGCATGGTATGCATTCTCCCATGACATCTTCTTCTTGAGTTCACTTCTGTAGTCCCGATAGCGGTGCTGTATTGATTTGACATCCCTTGTAGTCCCCCACTGCGTTGACCGCATTTGTGATCTCCATCCACAACTTTTTATTCTCTGAAGGGGTGGCCTTCGGTGCCTGCAGCCTCCTAGCCCTCTCCATATAGGCTGCTATGAGGACCTCCTTCTCCTCCATGGTATACCTCTCCTCCCTCTGCCTGTGCTTCCCCTGTGATGTGAGCCTCTGTTGTCTGGACTGTACTGCACCCTGTCTGAGCTCCTGACCTACCCCACTGGGCCCAGCCACTTGTTCATCTTCAACAAAGTGGCTGGGTCCACCCACCCCTTCCTCTCCCCCTTCCTCTCCCCCTTCCTCTCCCCCTCTTCTCCCCCCCTTCCTCTCCCCCTGCCTCTCTAGTTCCTCTCCTCCTTCCTCTTCCCCTCGCTGTCCCTCTCTCCTGCCGAACCTGCTCCCTAACCTGTTGCGTAACCTGCTGCGTAATAAGCTGTAAGAGCTCCACGCTGATCACCTGCCTCTGCTCTCCCCTAGCCCTCCTTCCTGCCATATTTGTTCTAAATGTGAAAGTGCCCAAATGAAAGGGGGTCAAAATAATGAACTAAAATTAAAAAGTGCTCAAACTGCGAATGGTCTTCAAAAAAAATAGGATAAGGGGTGTTAATTAACAGACAAACTTATAAATAAAATGATTAAATTAGGGTATGTAAACAATAAGTTGTTGTAAATCAACCAAATTCAAACTATGGGATGGGTATGGGATTAAAGGGAATGGGGTATGGAGTGTATGTGTGTGTATGTAGTGCTACTGATGCGTATGTATGTATTGAAGGTGTTTGCGTGTAAATGTAATGTACCAAACAACAGCACTCGCACACTCACCCAGACAAACTCTCACTCTCTTTCACTCACTCACTAACTCTCTGTCTGTCTGTCACTAACTAACTCTCACTCTCTCTCACTAACTAACTCTCACTCACTAACTCTCTGTCTCTCACTAACTCTCACTCTCTCACACTAACTCTCTGTCTCTCACTGACTAACTCGCTAACTCTCAGAAACCTCCAACACCTAGACCTGCACCTATCTCGAAAAAACAATACAGTCAAAGAAGCCATGTTTCTAGCGTGCTTATATACCCTATGTAAATGTTTAATGATGTACAGGTTTGCAAAGTAAAGGAGGTTCAGGTGTGCTTTAGTGATGATTTGCATGTGTGCGATGTGTATTAGTTGTTTTAATATGCGCATGCTCATATGGAGTTTGTAAATGCCCATATGTATTTGTGGAATGTGTCCAATGCGATGATGTCATAGTGATCGTTTTGCATAACATTCTCCAAATTTAGTATCCCAAAATCTAAATGTCGATTTCTGTTCGTATCGTATTAGTTAAGTGTTAAAAAAGTTTTTTTTGTACTAATGTTTTGTAATCGTCAATGCGAATGTTTTGTTTGTGTATCAGTGTGCAATTAATTTTTCATGTTGTTTTGTTACGTGATGCAGATAGCAACGTATTTTGATAATCCTTTTTAGTGTAAATGTTGTGTAGTATTAGTAGTAAAGTATTATGAATGTTGAATGCGTATGTGCTATGTTGTGTGAGCGATTGTTGTTTGTCCATTTGATCTTATTTTAGTTTGTGTCCATGATGTTGTATGCGTGATATTACAGAGCAGTGTGTAGTTCTCGCGATATTGAGTGTTAGAAGACAAATCCGTGTATTCCTCAATTTGCATTGATCTCTATGGGAGATTCCATTACGCATCCGTGATTCCGCTAGGGAAATAAACGTGGTACTCGTATTACCGCGATGCGTAACAAGGTTTTTTTCAGACTTGTAATCCCGACGTTATTAGAAGAGCGCAATGAAAATAACGTACACGAAATTAGTGAGCAGCCATAACGCCATAACTTGTAATCTAGCTGTATATTAGCAGTTCCCATTGGAAATAACAGTAACAAATTTGTATCCAATCATCGTTCAAACTGAATGCCTGCATGGACAAAATTCACCCAGAAAAATGCGCAATGAATGGTTCAGACAAAATTAATTTTTTGTCTGTGCACGTCTACTAACTACTAAGATATTTATGAACAGTTACCCTCTTCCTCTCATCTTAGAACTCCAGCTCATTCTCAAAACCTCCAAGGTCTTTAAAAATGTTGTAAGTTGGAATTGGAATGCAAGACAGCTCACCAAGTCCAATATAGCCGTTTTGAGCACCTGTTTTTACTGTATAGACTTTTTAGTGTCCTTGCCAGTTTCTAACATTTGTTTGTGACATTTTCCAGGATCAGTTTAATTGTTTCATGGTGGCCTAATTTGATGATTTCTTAATTTACTCCTCCAGTTTGTTTGAGCATCTAAAGTATGTTTTTATTATTTCCTAATTTTTCTTAGAATCAAGGTATTTGTCCCAGTTAATCAGCTTAAGCACAGGAATGTCACTGTGATTCCCAATTGCTCCTTGCCCACAAATAGAAGATTGGTTCAGCAGTTGTTGGGGTTTACAACATGGCATAGAGAGAGTTACTAGCAATCAAGCTTGCTTTGAGAGAATAAAAGTATGTTCTAAAATCTTCACTGAAAGAAATCTTGAATTCTTTTGTTCAGCCAAGATTCTGTCGTTGCCAAGATCAAGGAAATTTTTTTCCCCATAATTCTTATCTCACCTTCGTGACATTAATTCCAACCCATCTGCTCGAGAAACTATTTTATCTATGTACTTTTCCTTGCTAAACTGACACCAGGCAACATTAGGGCTATTCCCGCAGAGCAGCTCCTTTTGCATTTTCAACACTCTCTGCAATGATAGGACTTCAGAAGTCCTAGGGCCTGATATTCAAAGATTTTCCTGCTTGGAGATAAATTGTAGTGCAGACTTCACAGGGGCTGAACTCACTGAGGGCCTGATATTCAAAGGTCACCGACATGGAGAGAAATCATGCAAAATCTTTGGGATTTTTTTAAGACCTTATATTGAAATGTAGATGTATTTCCTTTACATACAAAACCCTGTACAGTGAGATAAATATCTTTCAAATTAAAATTTGTGTTTTTACTATTTTTATAGGGACAGCTCCATACTGACGAGATGTCTTAGATCCTTTCACCTGAGCAGTGAGCTTTTGAATATCAGGCATAAATCTGGGACTTCCAGATCCCACATTTTCTTAGTAAATTCAGTGAGTTAACCCCCTGTGAAGTCTGCAATATAATTTCTCTCCAAACTAGAGAATCTTTGTTTATTGGGCCTATAGAAAGTAATGAAGCTGTCTGGGAAACCAAAGCTGTCAGTTTTTCAGTTTTATTTTAAATTAAAGAAATACAAAGTGAAATGTAATTTGTAAAAGATACGCACATATATGCAAAGTATGATCCTAATTTGTTAAAGTTACACAGAAATGTGAAAGCATAATCAGAATGTGTAAAATCTGTATCCTAAATGCACTGCTGAATACAAAATAAAACTGGAGGAGTAGATCAAGAAATCATCAAATTAGGCAACCATGAAAAAATCAAACTGATCCTGGAAAATGTCACTGACAAATGTTAGAAACTGGCAAGGATACTAAAAAGGGTATACAGTTAAAACAGGTACTCAAATGGCCATATAGGACTTGGTGAGCTGTTTTGCATTCCATCCACTTTTCCAATTCAAACTAACAACATTTTTTAAGACCTTGGAAGTTTTGAGAATGATATGGAGTTCTGAGATGAGAGGAAGAGGGTAACTGTTCATAAACATTTCAGCAGCCAGTAGACATGTGCACAGGCACAAATTTAATTTTGAAAGCTTAAAGTGATTGTCAATTTTCACTGTTTTGAAACTATAATTATATAGAGAATAAGCATATTAATCATACCGCCACTTTTCTTTTTTTTTTTTTAATAAAATGTGTAAATTATTTTTTATCTTCATGCCTAAATATTGTTTTTTCACTATACCTGCTCCTCCCACTCTCCACTTCCTTATTCTCTGCAATATTACGTATACAGCAGTCCCACCCGCTGTTTACGTAGTGTCAATGCGCGCTCCCGTCTCAGTTCCACACTGCGCATGCGTCAAACACTGATTCCGCTGTCAATCAACATAGTATTCAGTGAATCAGTACATTCACTGAATACTATCGTTGTATAGCGCATGCGCGAATCTGAGAAGCATGTTGTAAGCGGAGTCTAACGCAAGCGCAATACGGAAGCGTGACGACATGCAAAGGGGTTGGGTCCCCCTGTGGTTAGCGCCGTTATTGGTTATGCTGATCGTGGATAAACAGGACAACGAGTGAACGCAAATGCCAGGTGGAGGATTATAATGACGGGGGCAAGCGAAAAACATTGCAAAATAAAGGTAATTGCGAATATATAAATAAAATGATGAATGAAACTCATGTTATTTAAAGGTCATTATTACGCAGAACTTGAGAGATGAAGCAGAGTTTACATTCACTTTAATTTCGCACTTTTTTTTTAAAACATTTAATTAGACAAATTTCTTCCATGCATAAATTTGATTTGAACAATAATTGGATTTAGATTTGTTACTGTTATTTCCAATGAGAACAGCTATAGACAATTAATATGAACAAAAAAACTATCACTTTTAATCATAAAGTTACAAATAATACAACTGAGGCCTAGTTTCCATTAATGTGGTAAAGTTATGAGACTGGTGGTATAAACATTTATCTCTATTAAAGTCTATGGAGAATTTGTATGTTACCACCAGTTTCCAAACTTTGCCACCTCAATGGAAACTAGGCATAAGGCAGGAAAAAAGACAATAAAGCCTTGTTTTAATAATTTGTTACTTTCTATTTCTGTCTTTACTAATTTAACTTTAACATTTGGGGGCTTCCTAAAAGTTTTATTATGGTGATAATGTAAATGACCACTAAGTGGCACATTTGTACTGTTTAATTTGGGCGCCTTTTGTGAAGATATTTAAGCACTTGTGGGTGAAATTAAATGGACATTCCAGACAAAATGTAAATGCACAGAAACTAATAGCATATTTGGATAGAATATATATCTACTCGAAATTTTCTAAGTGCACCAGCATTTTAAATATTGCAGCTACTAAGAGAGCCAGTGGGGCTTGTTTCATGTCAGCAATGATGCAAATTTAGTCATTACCTGATGATACAAGCACCTTAGGCTCTCTGGGAAAGTGCTGAGTTTAAAATGTTGGTACACAGAGCATATTTAAATATACTCTTAAAGCACCTATAGCTTTTACTAGAAACATTTTTTCTAATACATGTATATTGCAAACCTGCTTCTATTGAATGTCACTTTAATGTTATTTATGGGACCCAGTGAAATAAATATATAAAGATCTATTTTATTTTTAAGCAGCTGGAGGTTCCTGAATTTGTTAAATGTGGACAGGCTTGGTAAGCCATTACCTGCAACTTTTTAGTGATGAAGAACCTCATTACTTGCACACCACCAGCTTAGTGCTCGAGTTATATCCAGCGTTAATTTTATTGCTCGCCCTCCATAGAAGTCTAATATGTGAGAGATTTAGTGCAGCTGCGCTGACATACAGACGCTGGTGCACCTTAGACTCTAAAAAATACCTTTGGACTTGTAATATGAGCACAAAAATAGATGCATATAAAAAGAGAAGCTATTGATTGTGCTCGTGCACATTTTAAAGAAGAAAAGAGCTTACATTTTTGTGCTCTACATGCAACCTGGTCTTTAATTGCTGTCAAAAGTAAAAGTGCTATTCTAATCTTAGGGACAACGGTGATTTGAAAATTCACCCAGTCTGTGATAATTACCAGAAAATAGTGCTCCAATTAAAGTCAAGGGGTGTGGCAAAAGTCTGTGCAGTGAACGGCAATGCTCAAGGGCTCACCCTGAAATCTCAGTGGTGACTCTAGAGATGATGTAACTGACCATTGTTTACTACTGAGCAGAAGACTTAATTATTTGGATTGTGATAAATAACAAAGCTCTCTTACTCCTTAAAGGGGCAGTAAAGGCAAAATTAAACTTTAAAGGGACAGTCTACACCAGACTTTTTATTGTTTAAAAACATAGATAATCCCTTTATTACCTATTCCCCAGTTTTGCACAACCAACTCAGTTATATTAATACACTTTTACCTCTGTGATTACCTTGTGTTTAAACTTCTGCAAATTATCCCCTTTATTTCAGTTCTTTTGACATACTTGCATTTTAGCCAATCAGTGCTGGCTCCTAGGTAACTCCACATGCGTGAGCACAATGTTATCTATATGACAAACATGAACTAATGCCACCTAGTGGTGAAAAACTGTCAAAATGCATTCAGATAAGAGGCGTCCTTCAATGTCTAAGAAATTAGCATATGAGTCTACCTAGGATTAGCTTTCAACTAAGAATACCAAGAGAACAAATCAAAATTGGTGATAAAAGTAAATTGGAAAGTTGTTTAAAATTGCATGCCCTATCTGAATTTTGAAAGTTTATTTTGAACTGGAGCATGCAATTTTAAACAACTTTCCAATTTACTTCTATTATCAAATTTGCTTTGTTCTCTTGATATTATTTGTTGAAGAGTAAACCAAGATGGGCTCATAGGGTTTCAAGAGAGTGCACGTCTTTAAGCATTTGATAACTGCATTATCATCTTTTGCCACTAGGTGATGCTGTTTCTATATTTATGCAATATAGAATATTTGAAGCAACAGAAATATTTTACAATCAAATCCCAGTAAAATTACAGTATAGTTTTCAAATTCCTTACATTCTTTGTAAACAAAGACACAGATGGTTTAGCACTAAAATGGTCTCAATGAGCCATATATGCTGGTGCACTTTTCATCTCAGGGAACTGTAATACGAAAATATATAAAGTGGAACCAGTAGAGTAGCTTTTAAACCCACTACCTGACCTTGCATGTTTCCAGGTTTTTTTCAGTATACGTCATGCAGAAAATATGCTCTATAGAGCCCAGTTTAAAGGTAAAATAACAATTCTAAAGCACACCCTTCCCAGAGAGTCTTAAAGAATTACAAAAAAACTTTTTTTCTAGACACGGGGTATGCAAAATTATACATAAGAAGACATATTCAAAGAAATAAACTGAACACTTGTCCTAAATGGGAAAAAAAAGAAATCAAGAGACAAATATTTTTTTAGAAGTC
Source organism: Bombina bombina (assembly GCF_027579735.1). Taxonomy (NCBI): domain Eukaryota; kingdom Metazoa; phylum Chordata; class Amphibia; order Anura; family Bombinatoridae; genus Bombina; species Bombina bombina. Next base: position 190,682,108 of record NC_069507.1, on the reverse strand, counting down.
ATAGGAGTAGAACAGGATACATAGGAACTAGGCTCACATAAAGAATACAAAGAAGAAAATGACATTATATGGAAATACTGAAAGCAGATGTGGGGGGGGGTGTCGCTGTACATATCTTGGCATTAGTTACGTAGGGTAGAGAAGGGAAGTTCACAGAGCAATTTCTAGGATAGCTATTCTTAACTTTATTTAAAAATCGCCAAATAGAGATATTTACTGTTCAAGCCCTGTTTCCAGAATTAGATTTACTATTCATGCCCTGGGTCCAGAATTAGATTTACTATTCATGCCCTGGGTCCAGAATTAGATTTACTATTTATGCCCTGGGTCCAGATCCAGAATTAGATTTACTATTCACGCCCTGGGTCCAGAATTAGATTTACTATTCACGCCCTGGGTCCAGAATTAGATTTACTATTCACGCCCTGGGTCCAGAATTAGATTTACTATTCACGCCCTGGGTCCAGAATTAGATTTACTATTCACGCCCTGGGTCCAGAATTAGATTTACTATTCACGCCCTGGGTCCAGAATTAGATTTACTATTCACGCCCTGGGTCCAGAATTAGATTTACTATTCACGCCCTGGGTCCAGAATTAGATTTACTATTCACGCCCTGGGTCCAGAATTAGATTTACTATTCATGCCCTGGGTCCCGAATTAGATTTACTATTCACGCCCGCAGTCCAGAATTAGATTTACTATGCATGCCCTGGGTTAAGACTTAGATTTACTATTCACGCCCGGAGTCCAGAATTAGATTTACTATTCACACCCTGGGTTGAGAATTAGATTTACTATTCACGCCCTGTGTCCAGATTCAGATTTGATGTTCACGTCTTGGGTCCAGAATCAGATTTACTGTTCACACCCTGGGTCCAGAATTAGATTTACTATTCAAGCTCTGGGTCCAGAATTAGATTTACTATTCACGCCCTGGGTCCAGAATTAGATTTACTATTCACTCCCGGGTCCAGAATTAGATTTATTTTTCACGCCCTGGGTCCAGAATTAGATTTACTATTCACACCCTGGGTCCAGAATTACATTTACTATTCAAGCCCTGGGTCCAGAATTAAATTTACTTTTCAAGCCCTGGGTCCAGAATTAGATTTACTATTCAAGCCCTGGGTCCAGAATTAGATTTACTATTCACGCCTTGGGTCCAGAATTAGATTTACTATTCAAGCCCAGGATCCAGAATTAGATTTACTATTCAAGCCTTGGGTCCAGAATTAGATTTACTATTCACGCCCTGGGTCCAGAATTAGATTTACTATTCAAGTCCTGGGTCTAGAATTAGATTTACTATTCACGCCCTGGGTCCAGAATTAGATTTATTATTCATGCCCTGGGTCCAAAATTAGATTTACTTTTCAAGCCCTGGGTCCAAAATTAGATTTACTATTTATGCCCTGGTTCCAGAATTAGATTTAATATTCAAGCCCTGGGTCCAGAATTAGATTTACTATTCATGCCTTGGGTCCAGAATTAGATTTACTTTTCAAGCCCTTGGTCCAGAATTAGATTTACTATTCACACTCTGGGTCCAGAATTAGATTTACTATTCAAGCCCTGGGTCCAGAATTAGATTTACTATTCACACTCTGGGTCCAGAATTAGATTTACTATTCACACTCTGGGTCCAGAATTAGATTTACTATTCATGCCCTGGGTCCAGAATTAGATTTACTATTCACGCACTGGATCAGAGTTAGAACATAGGAGCCATGATCACAATCTATCACAAGCTGCTTTTTCATCTGTTTTTAATGCTGAAAAAACTACTTTTTAATTCTGCATGATCACAATGGAACATTTTAAGCTGATTCTCACAAGCGGGTTTTAAGATCCTTGAAAAAGCCCTATTTACCCCATGAAGTCGAAAAGAGCTTGGCAATCACTATACGTTTTTGGCTCACTTTTTGAAACTCCTGTAAAAAAAAGAAAGAAGATATTTTAAGTGTTTTGCAAAGAAGCTCACAATCGCCATTTTGTGTACAGTTCACGCCATAATGGAAACAAACTTAAAACAAACACTAGAAACAAATCTTGTTTAAAATTATTCTTGTTAATTTTGTAAAATGACCATGTAGTGATACACAAAGAGTGCAGTCTGCCCATCCTAGCAACCTAAAAGATGTATTTAGATGGGTTAGCAGTGGTGCTGATTGAAACGGATTGCCATAGTTAGCTCTGAAAGACGCTACTAATCAATCTGCATTACAAAAAAAGGTTTATATAGCGCCATTTTATATTATAAAATATAATAAAATACAATTTGTAGATGTTGTTGTCCTGAAGTGACTATATAAGTATGTCCACCCTGCCAAGATACCTATTGCATTCATATGGATATTGAATGTTGAGGATGTATTGTAATGACAATAGGTGAATGTCACACATGCAAATGAGTTTCTAACTTGCTGAGTGAACAAAGGGGTTACATGAATAGAGCTTTTCTTTAACCTTAAGAGGTGTGAATGGGCTACTGTATGTGTCAGTTTCGGGAGACCTCCCAGTTTCTATTTCAAAAACAAGTACTTATCATACGAAAAAAAGTCATTTTCAGAGCTGTTCTGTTGAAAAAGCGTGGCAGATTTTTTTTATTAAACTATAAGATATAGCATTGTGATCACTGAAGAAACTCAGCTCCAAATTCAGCCTGTAAGTAAAAAAAAAAATTTGGGAGCAAATCGCTCATAGATTGTGTTTGACAGAAAGGAAAAGTAAATATCAAGACTGAAATGCTTTACCATAAAGCATAAAAGTTGTACACAGTCAGTCAGTGATACAAGATACAAAGTATAGGATAAATTTACAAAATTAAAATTGTTTAGAGAAATTCCGCTAGGGCTCAACATTCAAGTAAAAACAAGGCAAAAGCTATATGACCCACAGTTATAGTAATAATATGCTAGAAAGTAGGTATTGTTATTTTTCCAGAGCATACTGAACCTTGGATTGACAATCATTTAAAGTTGGGGCCCCTCCCACAAAAGTGTGAAAGAAGTCATTTTCAGTCTACATGTCAGGTTTGGAGGAACATTGACAAATAAAATGGTGAAATAATTTGTGATTTGGCTGTGGACTTTTTATTAATAAATGTTTGACTATCATTTCTAAAGGTAGTAGTAGTTCTAGAACTTAATATTTGGGGGCTAACAAAATATCAGCACCCCAATAAAACCTCCACTGTCTAAATGGTTGTATTTTGGGGGACGCTTAATGCTTAGTTCATATATTAATTAACATAATTTTTTTAATTAATAAAAGGAAAAAAAAATTTGGAGTCACACTTATAAACTAAGGAAATTGTTCACTGATTACATAAAATGTAAATGTTCATTTATAACTGCAATCAAGTGATTGATCATTTAAGCATCTTAATTATCAAAATTAATATAAAAAAACCCAAAATTATATTAAATAATGAATTGCATGTATTTTCTCAATTATTATTATTGGTTTTCTGAGAAGATCTCTGAAAATCCTTATGAAAACCATTTTTTTTTAACTGATGCAATATCAATTTCCTCAAATTTTCTGTTTGTTTTTTAAGTGTTCACCGCTAAGACAAAAACACACACACACACACACACACACACACACATATATATATATATACTATATATATATTTATTTTTATGGTATTTATTTTTTTTAATTATTTTTTTTATTTATTTATTTTTATTTAACTTGTGAGTGAGACTAAATATGTACTGTGTGTGTGTGGGTGTGGCATGTATTTGCCCTGACTAGGAAAGTGGAAGGGCGGGAGAGTGTTGGAGCTCACCAATCAGTGACAATCATGCAACATTCAGGATGGTTGGGAGATCAGTTAGTGCAATTCTTCATGACATTATGATTAAAAAATAGTAAAAACACTTTAAAATACATTTTTCAAAATATGTCACAGCATTTTACTATGTTTAGTTGAGCACAGCCTTTTAGGAGAGTAGAAAATTCCACAGGAAGGAAATTAGCAGTCTTCGGCGATGCGCGGATCCGGAGCACTGGTCGTCATCTGGAACGCTGGTCCCCTTCAGCGGGGGCGGTCTTCAGCAACGTGGATCCTCCTGATTTGAATAGCCAATAGGATTTAAGCAGCTCTCATCTTATTGGCTGATATGAATATTTCAGCCAATAGGAATAGAACAGTACCCCAATATAAAAGGGGTACCTTGCATTCAAGCTTGAGTGTGCAGCAGACGATCGCATGAAGAGGATCCACATTGTTGAAGACCGCCGCCCCTGAAGAGGACCAGCGCTCCAGATGATGACCAGCACTCCGGATCCGCGCATCGCTGAAGACCGATCATCAAGTCCAGGAAAGAGGTAGAACATGGTGCCGCCGTGGAAGAAGATCTTCGCCGCCTGGACTTCAGGAACGCTGAGTACATTTTCTGGGGTTAGTGTTAGGTTTTTTGTTTCTTAGTTTTTTGGGTGTTTTTTTTTAGATTAGGGTTTTTATGGGTGCAAAATAGCTGATTGCCCTCTTAAGGGCAATGCCCATACAAATGCCCCTTTAGGGCCAATGGGTAGCTTAGTTTTTTTAGACTTGTTTTCTTTTATTTTGGGGGGTTGGTTGGGTGGGGGGTTTTACTGTTAGACGGGACTTTGTAATTTTATAGGTAATAGCCCTTTTAAGGGCTATTGGTAGTTTATTGTTAGCTTAGGGGGTGTTTTTATTTTTGGTTGGCTTTTTTGTTTTTATAGGGGTGTTAGATTAGGTTTAATTTTTATTATTTTGGATAATTTCGTTTAATATTTTTTGTAATCTTAGTGTTTTTTATATTTCGTAATTTTAGTGTTTTTTTTTTTGGTAATGTTAGGTTTTTTTATTTTTTCTTCACACACTCTCCTCGCCGCTGCAGGTCCTGAGAACGCTATAGTTCTGACGAAAAGCGGAAGTGGAACAGTCCACAACATCACAGCTGATAGAGGTGCAGGCTGAAACGGCCAAACAAATCCAAAAAAAAGAAGGGGTACAGCCGCACAGTAAGAGGCACCAAAAGCAAGGGCTGGTAAAAGTAGAAAAATCTTTATTGCATCCGGTTAAAATATAAGGTACATGGCCGAAGAATCTCCTGAATAGTTTCGTGCCCCCATAGGCACTTAAAGGGACACTGAACCCAAATGTTTTATTTTGTGATTCGGATAGAGCATGCAATTTTAAGCAACTTTTTCATTTACTCCTATTATCAAATTTTCTTCATTCTCCTGGTGTCTTTATTTGAAAAGCAAGAAAGTCAGTTTAAATGACGGCCTATTTTTGGTGAACAACCTGGGTTGCTGATTGGATAGCACCAATAAACAAGCGCTGTCCAGGGTTCTCAACCAACAATTGGCTGGCTTCTTAGCTTAGATTCCTTCTTTTTCAAATAAAGATAGCAAGAGAACAAAGGAAATTTGATAATAGGAGTAAATTAGAAAGTTGCTTAAAATTGCATGCTCTATCTGAATAATGAAAGAAAAATTTGGGTTCAGTGTCTCTTTAATCATAGGATTCCTAGCACTGCACAGGCTTCCTATTTAAAGGCACAGCAGCCTGCAATCAATTAATCATTTAAAAACACAGTAGTGTATATTATATACAGTGAACATTTCATAGTTGCTTATGGAAAAGGAGACCTTGCTTTTGGTGTCTCTTACTATGCGGCTGTACCCCTTCTTTTTTTATTTTTTCATAGTGTTAGGATTTTTTAATATTGTAATTTCGTTTTTTTATTTTTATTTTATTTTTATTTTTTTAAATAGTTATGTTAGGTTTATTTATAGCTTATTCTAAGTTTTTTTCTATTTCACAGTTAAGTTTTTATTTATTTTAAGGTAGTTATATTGTAAGTTAAATTTAAAGTTAGGGGGTTATAGGTTTAGGGGTTTATAGGTTTATTATAGTAGTTGCAATGTGGGGGGCAGCGGTTTAGGGGTTTATAGCTTTATTATAGTAGTTGCTATGTGGGGGGTGGCGGTTTAGGGGTTAATAGGTTTATTATAGTAGTTGCTATGTGGGGGTGGCGGTTTAGGGGTTTATAGGTTTATTATAGTAGTTGCTATGTGGGGGGTGGCGGTTTAGGGGTTAATAGGTTTATTATAGTAGTTGCTATGTGGGGGTGGCGGTTTAGGGGTTTATAGGTTTATTATAGTAGTTGCTATGTGGGGGGTGGCGGTTTAGGGGTTAATAGGTTTATTATAGTAGTTGCTATGTGGGGGTGGCGGTTTAGGGGTTTATAGGTTTATTATAGTAGTTGCTATGTGGGGGGTGGCGGTTTAGGGGTTAATAGGTTTATTATAGTAGTTGCTATGTGGGGGGTGGCGGTTTAGGGGTTAATAGGTTTATTATAGTAGTTGCTATGTGGGGGGTGGCGGTTTAGGGGTTAATAGGTTTATTATAGTAGTTGCTATGTGGGGGTGGCAGTTTAGGGGTTTATAGGTTTATTATAGTAGTTGCTATGTGGGGGGGTGGCGGTTTAGGGGTTAATAGGTTTATTATAGTAGTTGTGATGTGGGGGCAACTGTTTAGGGGTTAATAGGTTTGTTTAGGTGTTAGCAATACGGGGTTGTGGTTTAGGGGTTAATAGGTTTATTTAGCATTGGCAATGTCAGGTGCGGCAGTTTTGGGGTTATTAGGTTTATTTAGGTGTTAGCGATGCGGGGCTGCGGTTTAGGGTTTAATCCCTTTATTTAGTGTTGGTGATGTCGGGGGCGGCGGATTAGGGGTATTTAGACTAGGGGTTTGTGTTAGGGTGTTAGGTTTTTACATAACTTTCTTTTCCCTATAGACATCAATGGGGATTGCGTTATAGCGATTGCCATTCCGCGATCGCAGGTATTTTTTTCTAACACTTTCTCTCCATTTATGTCTATAGGGGAGAATGTGCAGGTGTTTTTATATAAAACTTTCTCTCCATTTATGTCTATAGGGGAGAATGTGCAGGTGTTTTTTTTCTAACACTTTGGCCTCTATTTATCAAGGTCTGTCGGTATCAGATAGCAAACTGTAATGATGAATTTCACAGAAGGTGCTTTGTAGTGTATTAAAGTAAATTTTACAAATGTATGGAAAGTGACTCACTCACAAGTGAAAAGCACTATAACAATGCTATTCTGACATGCCAACCTGTTTCCGTGGCTCAGCTTAGTTACTGACACCATGGCCTCTAGTTATCAAGGTCTGTCGGACCTGATTCAACAGTGCGGATCAGGTCCACCAGACCTTGCTGAATACGGCGAGCAATACGCTCGCCGTATTCAGCATTGCACCAGCAGCTCACAAGAGCTGCTGGTACAACGCCGCCCCCTGCAGACTCGCAGCCAATGGGCCGCCAGGGGGTGTCAATCAACCCGATCGTACTCGATCGGGTTGAATTCCGGTGATGTCTGTCCGCCTGCTCAGAGCAGGCGGACAAGTTATGGAGCAGCGGTCTTTGTGACCGCTGCTTCATAACTGCTGTTTCTGGCGAGCCTGCAGGCTCGCCAGAAACAAGGGACATCAAGCTCCATTCGGAGCTTAATAAATATGCCCCTTTCTCTCCATTGATGTCTATAGGGGAGAATGTGCACAAGCACGTCAACTCAGGCCTTGGCTTTTGTGCGGTATAGGTCTTAACGCACCATTATGCACAACACAAGAAGGTTTTCTTGTAACTTGTAATGGCAGCACTATGGAAAATGCAATACCGTTCATTTATTTGCATTATTTATGCATCGGGTTTAGTGCATAACTTGTAATCTTGGTGAATGTATGTAGCGTACACTGCAATGTAATAGAAACAGTGCAGAGAAAGGTTTATCTTTCCATTAAAGTTGAAATAATAATTTAAATGTATTCTGTATGTTATTATGTTATTGTTTATATGATATATACTATGCACATACACATTCCTTTACTTGTACAGTTATTCTGTATGTTATTATGTATGTTATTGTTTATATGATATATACTATGCACATACACATTCCTTTACTTGTACAGTTATTCTGTATGTTATTATGTATGTTATTGTTTATATGATATATACTATGCACATATACATTCCTTTACTTGTACAGTTATTCTGTATGTTATTATGTATGTTATTGTTTATATGATATATACTATGCACATATACATTCCTTTACTTGTACAGTTATTCTGTATGTTATTATGTATGTTATTGTTTATATGATATATACTATGCACATATACATTCCTTTACTTGTACAGTTATTCTGTATGTTATTATGTATGTTATTGTTTATATGATATATACTATGCACATATACATTCCTTTACTTGTACAGTTATTCTGTATGTTATTATGTATGTTATTGTTTATATGATATATACTATGCACATATGTATTCCTTTACTTGTACAGTTATTCTGTATGTTATTATGTTATGTTATTGTTTATATGATATATACTATGCACATATGTATTCCTTTACTTGTACAGTTATTCTGTATGTTATTATGTTATGTTATTGTTTATATGATATATACTATGCACATATGTATTCCTTTACTTGTACAGTTATTCTGTATGTTATTATGTATGTTATTGTTTATATGATATATACTATGCACATACACATTCCTTTACTTGTACAGTTATTCTGTATGTTATTATGTATGTTATTGTTTATATGATATATACTATGCACATACACATTCCTTTACTTGTACAGTTATTCTGTATGTTATTATGTATGTTATTGTTTATATGATATATACTATGCACATATACATTCCTTTACTTGTACAGTTATTCTGTATGTTATTATGTATGTTATTGTTCATATGATATATACTATGCACATATACATTCCTTTACTTGTACAGTTATTCTGTATGTTATTATGTATGTTATTGTTTATATGATATATACTATGCACATATACATTCCTTTACTTGTACAGTTATTCTGTATGTTATTATGTATGTTATTGTTTATATGATATATACTATGCACATGCACATTCCTTTACTTGTACAGTTATTCTGTATGTTATTATGTATGTTATTGTTTATATGATATATACTATGCACATACACATTCCTTTACTTGTACAGTTATTCTGTATGTTATTATGTATGTTATTGTTTATATGATATATACTATGCACATATACATTCCTTTACTTGTACAGTTATTCTGTATGTTATTATGTATGTTATTGTTCATATGATATATACTATGCACATATACATTCCTTTACTTGTACAGTTATTCTGTATGTTATTATGTATGTTATTGTTTATATGATATATACTATGCACATATACATTCCTTTACTTGTACAGTTATTCTGTATGTTATTATGTATGTTATTGTTTATATGATATATACTATGCACATATGTATTCCTTTACTTGTACAGTTATTCTGTATGTTATTATGTTATGTTATTGTTTATATGATATATACTATGCACATATGTATTCCTTTACTTGTACAGTTATTCTGTATGTTATTATGTTATGTTATTGTTTATATGATATATACTATGCACATATGTATTCCTTTACTTGTACAGTTATTCTGTATGTTATTATGTTATGTTATTGTTTATATGATATATACTATGCACATATGTATTCCTTTACTTGTACAGTTATTCTGTATGTTATTATGTTATGTTATTGTTTATATGATATATACTATGCACATATGTATTCCTTTACTTGTACAGTTATTCTGTATGTTATTATGTTATGTTATTGTTTATATGATATATACTATGCACATACACATTCCTTTACTTGTACAGTTATTATGTATGTTATTATGTATGTTATTGTTTATATGATATATACTATGCACATATGTATTCCTTTACTTGTACAGTTCTTCTGTATGTTATTATGTTATGTTATTGTTTATATGATATATACTATGCACATACACATTCCTTTACTTGTACAGTTATTCTGTATGTTATTATGTATGTTATTGTTTATATGATATATACTATGCACATATACATTCCTTTACTTGTACAGTTATTCTGTATGTTATTATGTTATGTTATTGTTTATATGATATATACTATGCACATACACATTCCTTTACTTGTACAGTTATTCTGTATGTTATTATGTATGTTATTGTTTATATGATATATACTATGCACATATGTATTCCTTTACTTGTACAGTTATTCTGTATGTTATTATGTATGTTATTGTTTATATGATATATACTATGCACATACACATTCCTTTACTTGTACAGTTATTCTGTATGTTATTATGTTATGTTATTGTTTATATGATATATACTATGCACATACACATTCCTTTACTTGTACAGTTATTCTGTATGTTATTATGTATGTTATTGTTTATATGATATATACTATGCACATACACATTCCTTTACTTGTACAGTTATTCTGTATGTTATTATGTATGTTATTGTTTATATGATATATACTATGCACATATGTATTCCTTTACTTGTACAGTTATTCTGTATGTTATTATGTATGTTATTGTTTATATGATATATACTATGCACATACACATTCCTTTACTTGTACAGTTATTCTGTATGTTATTATGTATGTTATTGTTTATATGATATATACTATGCACATACACATTCCTTTACTTGTACAGTTATTCTGTATGTTATTATGTATGTTATTGTTTATATGATATATACTATGCACATACACATTCCTTTACTTGTACAGTTATTCTGTATGTTATTATGTATGTTATTGTTTATATGATATATACTATGCACATACACATTCCTTTACTTGTACAGTTATTTTGTAAAATGGACCAGTGACACCTTCCATCATATTTAGTTTGGTCAGCGACAACAATTCATTCATATGAAATATATGTGTCTGAAACAAGTCAGGCAACCTGTTGTCAGAAGGAATTCCTAAGGCATGCAGTGTTTCCACAGCAGCCCAGAAATACTAGAGAGGCACATGCAAGACATAACATTGTTTTTTGAGTTTTTAAAAACCTTGTTCCCTTTATAACTTGCACCTGCCACTGTAACAACTTTTCAGCAGAGCACAGTACTAACCCAAAGAAAGCAGTTTTATCCAGCTCATGTGTTTGTAAATACTGAGTGTTCAGTTCAGTTCCATTATTTTGTTGTTCTAAACCATTGGTTTACAAACCTGTCCTTGGGCCTCCCTAACAGGCCACATTTTGAGGATATCTGAACTGGAGCTCCGGTGAAATAATCAGCTGATTAGTGAACATAGTTATTTTACCTGCTCTCATCTAAAGTAATCCAGAAAATCTGGCCTGTTAGGCAGGGTTGGCTCCAAGGGGGAGCCTTGGGGGGCAATGCCCACCCAAATGGAATACTGTGCCCCCTCAAAAAATATTGATATGATCATACGCTTTAAACATAATAAATAAAATAATGAATTGTTTTGTAATGCTGCATGCTGGGGGCGGAGTTAGCTGCAGAACTGTGAGGTCACAGCTCCATGTCTTTACCTCTTATTTGGAATTGGAAGTTAATTAGAGAGTTTTTGGACTTTAATCCTATTAATTTTACCTAACTATCGTGAGTTACTAATTTTCTTAAACAATAGATCATGATAAGAATATGATTTTATTATATAAATATAAGTCTATAAATGGCTACCGGCTTCTATCGACGGTTCAAAAGTGCACTGTGATCTTAGGCCGGGTATAGACTTATATTTATATGATACAATCATATTCTTATAGGTTATAGGTTCACAGTACATAGGTTGTATTAAGTAGCCTGATATCCGTTAGTTATTGCGAAACAGGTATAGCTAAATCTAATCTACAAAATTACCAGTACCTGAAAACCTAGTATCCTCACTGCTATTGCAAACAGGGTTTAATTGCATTGGGGGGTTTGGGGTGCATGGCTGTTTAAGGGACATGAGATTTGAGAATGAGTTTAAGGGTTTTGGATCATGGTGATTAAGGGGTTATTTGTTTTTAAGGAGCTATTGCACTAGGGGTCTCAAGTTTAATGGTTCTGTTTTAGTGCACTGCATAGGATTTAGACTTCATTCTTTTACCTAGTGATTTAGCACATATTCTCCAAATGTTAATAGTGGGGGATAAGCCAGTCAGAAGCTACACTTCCCTGCAGAATATGTGGTATTGCTCTTATTTTGACTCTAATACATACTTTGTAAATTCGTGCCCCCTTGTGAAAAAAAAATGCCCCCCCATTTAATTTGTTCTGGAGCCGACCCTGCTGTTAGGGAGGCCTGAGGAAAGGTTTGAAAACCAGTGTTCTAAACGTATGTATATTCCAATCCATTTTAGCCCATTCTGGGCAAGATTACAAGTAGCGTGTTATGAGTTCTCCACAGGCGATATGGTCTTTTCGCAATCAATTTCCATTGTGCACGCGCATTTGCCTTTTAAGCAACAATCAGTTGCGCAACATAAAAGTTTCACAAAACACTTTAAAATACATTACAAAGTACAGTTACACTCATATTATCTCAAAGATACGAGATCTCGGGTGTTAAAAAAAAAAAAACTAGCGCAGGGATTTTACACTGACATACATACACATACATAGAGAAACATGGATTTATATGTATAGAGATTTGTTTAACTATGGAGATAAGGAAAAGATTTTACATTACAATCTTATGCACATTAAACAATATCTCAGAGGGATTTTGAAAGCTATATTTGCATATAGATCTTAAGATATCTAGACACATACTGTATATATTCAAATATACATACGTCGCTCGCTATAAATAGATATGAGTCCAAAAATCATAACATATATAGAAAAATATTTATTTAGAAATAAATAGAACATATTCCGTTGCGAAAACAATTTTGCAATATGAAATATTTGCATTTGCATGTACGCTTTTCAAGGAGAATACGTCATGGGCTTTGCGCAACAGGTTAGGATTTTTGTGTTTTTTTCTCTCCACTTGTCTTCTCCATTGACTTCTATAGGGAATACGTGAACGCGCACATAGTTTGGCTGTTTGCATCATGCGGCTTAACGCATGTGAAAAATAAGTTATTTTGTAACTTGTAATACCTGCGCAACGCCAAATCCGAAAAAGCCATAAAGCGTGCAGTGTTTTCGCAACTGATTTGCCACGTGACTACTAATCTTGCCCTCTGTCAATTAGCAATCCATAAAGGAATTTTTAAACATATTTTGTTAACATATTAATAATCATTTTAGTTTTCTTCAATATTTACAAAAAAGAAAAGACCACAGCATTCCAGAAATGTTTGCACATAGCCTGGGAAATTAACAAATAAGAAAACGTCATAGGTTGAATGAAATATAAGAATACTAATAGAACAATGTTCCAATAATCATTAATTACAGAAAATATATATTGTTAATTTTTTCCTCAGTCACTTTAAAAACAAAACAAAACGGCCAATCGGAAACTTCAGTATGTGAGAGCAGACAGTAATACCACTTTAAGTCTAAATGTCCTGCTCTTATACAGTGAACCGTCATTAGAGCCAACATACACAGCGCTAAGGAACAGTTCTGTACTGGAGCTCTCGTCTAGGCTGCCTGCCTGGATATTCCTGCTCTGGGTAGCATTGGCACCTCTCCTGCTAATCTTCCAATTACAGGAACAGAATAGAGACCGTAGATTAACTTTCCAGGTCATGCCCATCCTGTATACAATCTCACACACGTAAGGAAAAATACTACTCAGAGTGAAAAAACAAACACCAGTTAAGAGAGAAACCTTTTTAGATACTCAGTATTAGATGTAGGGAAAAGTTTTACTGTTTACTAATCCTCTGAATTATATATATACAGAATACACACACACACACACACACATATATATATACAGGTATCCCTCAGTTTACGCTGGGGTTAGGTTCCAGAAGGAATGGTTGTAAATCAAAACCGTTGTAAATTGAAACCCAGTTTATAATGTAAGTCAATGGGAAGTGAGGGAGATAGGTTCTAGGCCCCTCTCAAAATTGTCATAAGTAACACCTAATACATTATTTTTAAAGCTTTGAAATGAAGACTTTAAATGCTAAACAGCATTCTAAACCTAATAAAATAACCACACAACACAGAATATATAATTAAACTAAGTTAAATGAACAAAACATTTGCTAAACAGCATTATAAACCTAATAAAATAATCAGACAACACAGACTTCACTTGCATTTTTCTGCAAACAGTTTTTTCTATGCATTCCAATCTGGACTGATTTATAGACAGGAAGATCGTGTTCCTTTGAAATCTGCTCGATAGCTCAGGTCTGGTTAAACTGATTAATTTCAGCTTGCTTGGCTTTACTGCAACACAAGCTGACAGCTCCACCTACTGGCTATTTTAATAAATGCACTGCTTCTCAATGCTTTTCAATAGCAGTCACATGAATGGAAAAAAAGGTTGTTATTCTGAAATGGTGTAAATTGAACCGTTGTAAAACGAGGACCACCTGTATATATATATATATATCTATTATATATAGCGAGCCAATATCCCCTTGCAACTACCGTCCAATTTCTCTTCTTCCCCTTGTCTCTAAACTTCTCGAGAGGATAATTTAGAAACGCTTATCACACTTTCTCTTGTCTAACTATTTTTTTAACCCTTTGCAATCTGGCTTTCACTCCAACACTTTCCTAAAACGGCCTCTCCCAGGGTGACAAGTGACCTGCTTACTGTCAAGGCTAAAGGTTACTACTCCATGCTATTCCTTTTAGACCTTTCTGACGCCTTTGATACAGTTAATCATCCACTGCTGCTCCAAACCCTTCAATTATTGGGTATTTGTGACACACATCTTCTGTGACTTTCCTTCTACCTTTTTAACCATACCTTCAGTGTATCCTTCTCAGTCTCTTCCTCCTCCCCTCTTTCCCTCTTTATTGGGGTACCTCAAGGCTCAGTTCTTTTTTCTTCCAATCTACACATCATTTCTAAGCTTCTTAATTAAAGAGAAGTAAAACCCAACATTTTTCTATCAATTTACCAATGTACCTCTATTGTCTAATTTGCTTCATTCTCTTGGTATCCAGTTTTGAAAAGAATACCTAGGTAGACTTAGGAGCAGCAATGCATTACTGGCAGCTGGCTGCTAATTGATGGCTGCACATATATGCTTCCTTTAGTTGCTTTACCTGATATGTTCAGCTATCTCCCAGTAGTGCATTGTTGCTCATCCAACAAATAATACCAAGAGAACAAAGAAAATTTGATAATAGAAGTAAGTTGTTTAGAATTGCATGTCCTATCTGAATCATAAAAGAAAAATGTTGGGTTTCATGTCCCTTTGTTCCCGAGGGTTACAGAATCATCATTATGCTGATGACACCCAAATCTACCTTTCTGCACTAGACATTTCCACTTCCCTCCTGACTCGTGTCACCAACTGCCTATCTAGTATCTCATCCTGAATGGCTTCTCACTACCCAAAGCTGAACATCTGTAAACTAAGCTCCTTCTGTTTCCTCCTTCTACCAATCTCTTCATTGCCCACACTAAAGAGTGTAATTAATATCTATCTAGTAGACGTGCACAGGGCTAAAAATTAGATTCGTCCAAAAAAATTACTTTTGGAGTTTTCAACCGATTTAGGTAATCAGAATTTCCTTCATGGTCAGGTTCTGTTTGTCTTAAAATTCGGATAAGAACCTCAGTAAATAAGAAATTCGTTCATTTGCATTACAGCCAATGGGAAGCCCACAACATGTTAATTTTAGTAACAAAATTGAGAAAGCCCTGTAGAGAGAGAAACACGTTGATGTTTGTTGCCATTATTTAAATTTTAAGAGTATTTTACAGCTACAAATTGCTGTCACAGATTGATGCCTGTCTGCCGTCTGTGAAACTCTGAAAACCTTGAACTCTGTACTATTCTGGTGCTTACTTTTGCACCGAAACTACAAGCTGCATTAAAGGTACAAAAGCGGAACTTTATATCTACTTGAACAGCTGCACTTAACATACAGCACCTTTTACCAGTATCCTGCGTGCTTTGGGCACATAAAGAGCGGATATTCTGTGGTTGTGGAACCTAACAGCCAAAACCGGAGAAGCGATCGCATAAGGACCAATCGGAGGGCTCAGTCTGGCCAGCGCCCATAAAGGTGACGTCACTTCCGCTACGGCGGTAATTCTCTTTTTTTCCTTCACCAAGAGACGCATTGTTTGGGGGTAAGCCTGTCTCATTTATCTACAAAACATTATATACCTGGACTGCTCATATTCATTTGGCTATAAGGATAAAACATTTTAATACTTTTGGTGGACTGGCAAAATCCTTTTTCTATATACGGAGACGTCCGTCTTTATTACAAATATACTTTTTGTGTTTGTTAATGGTTATTCATTTTCTGCTGTATTAAATTTTAGGCAGAGCCTGCTAAATAGCACAACTTGTCACTGTTTATTTTTGATTATATATATTTAAGAACACTTTTGTTGATTTATCATAATATGCACGAATCACTTTATCACTAAGTATTACACCCCATTGATATATTCTAGCACATAATTTTGACACATATTTATGTGTCCCATTACTACTGATTTTTTAATAGTTTGCTACACTTGCTTTACTTTAGTTTGACACCTTTAGCTACAGCGCTCCTGTTTAAATTAAATTTTTGTCTAGTAACAAAATTACACTGCTATGAAATGCTAACAATTGAAAGATGTAGTGCTAATGAGAACGTACAGGAACTAGAGCAAATTTTACAAAGATAATTCAAATTAAAAGCTTTTTCTAATTACAGTAACATCAATTATTCCCTAGTACTACATTTTTCCACCACCCTATTGTCTCCTCACTTCTTACTTTTCCCTTCCCACCACTACATTTTTGTAAATCTTACTTTTTTTTTCTACTTTATTATTCTTTTTCATATCCCTCATACTAACGTACTAACATTCCTGACTTTCTCACACACCTGCTCCATTACAAGTTTGTAGTTATAGTTATCCTTGGAGACTCAATTCAGAGAAGGGCAGGAGCAGGAGAGATGGCACCACGGGCAGCACAGTTACGGGACTAGGTAGGCCTCTGATTATAGTACATAAACCTCAGGAATATACCTCCAAAGGAGGAGGCCAAATATGTGTTTAGAATCCATTGGACATAGTGGCCAGCAGTTCCTTCAGGATTTAGCATTGACATATGATGACTACCACTGATCAGGGAGGGCAGGAGAAGGAATGGCAGGAGCAGGCAGAAAAGTTACTGAACTAGGTTTGCCTCCGGTACACAAACCACAAAAATACACCTCCAACGGAAAAGGACAAACAAATGCTTGGAGACCCTTGGACGCAGAGACCCACAATTTGCTACAATTTGTACTTTAACTGATGACCACCACACAGAGCAGGAGTGGCAGCAGCAGGCAGCAGAGTTAATTAACTAGGTAGGGCTCACAGTACATAAACCTCAAAAATACACCCACAAGGCAGAAGAAGGAAAAACATGTGCCTAGAGCCCTTTGGACACAGTGGTTATTAGTTCCCTAATGATTTGGGATTGACAGATGATGACCACCACAGAACAGGAAGGGCAAAAATCAATCGGTGTTAAAGCTAAGGGCAGAGTAACTGTCATATATTTTCCTCTGCCCCTTTAACTTCCACTATTCCTCTGCCCCTTTATCCTGGATTCATCTTACATTTTGCACACCGCCTCTCCAATCAATAAATAGCAGCTGCACCATTCCTCATTGCTTGGTTATTGACTAGCTCTCGGACACACCTTCCGGATCTCTCTGAGTCTCTGTGATTGTGATTCCTCTCCTCAAGCTTCAGATGTCACTTGCATGCTGGAAGTATCTCTGTGCAAGTGCTACTCTAAAGTGTTTGTGCAAACTCTCAAGGTAATATCATTACTTGTTTACTCTGGATGTCTCTCTCATTTGCCTGTGCTCACAGCTTTTCAGCTGTTCATCTCCTGTATGCACTCAATGTGCGCACCGACTCAAACCATTGGTAACTATTTACAGACCTTCTACTAAAGGCATTACTTGCTGACTGTTTGTAAACATATCCTGCAATTGCTATATTGTCATACAAGCTTTGCAACCTCTGTGCTGTGCAGCTGCTAAAACAATTACGGCTAGATTTAGAGTTTTGTCGGTAACGACCCGCGTAGCTAACGCTGGCTTTTTTTCTCCTGCACCTTTTAAATACCGCTGGTATTGAGAGTTCACAGAAGGGCTGCGTTAGGCTCCAAAAAGGGAGCGTATAACATATTTACCGCCACTGCAACTCTCAATACCAGCGGTGCTTACGGACGCGGCCAGCTTAAAAAACGTGCTCGTGCACAATTCCCCCATAGGAAACAATGGGGCTGTTTGAGCTGAAAAAAAACCTTACACCTGCAAAAAAGCAGCGTTCAGCTCCTAACGCAGCCCCATTGTTTCCTATGGGGAAACACTTCCTATGTCTGCACCTAACACTCTAACATGTACCCCGAGTCTAAACACCCCTAACCTTACACTTATTAACCCCTAATCTGCCGCCCCCGCTATCGCTGACACCTGCATATTTTTTTAACCCCTAATCTGCCGCTCTGTACACCGCCGCAAACTACGTTATCCCTATGTACCCCTAATCTGCTGCCCCTAACACCGCCGACCCCTATATTATATTTATTAACCCCTAATCTGCTGCCCCCAACGTCGCCTCCACCTACCTACAATAATT
The DNA here is from genome assembly GCF_027579735.1 of Bombina bombina. Taxonomy (NCBI): domain Eukaryota; kingdom Metazoa; phylum Chordata; class Amphibia; order Anura; family Bombinatoridae; genus Bombina; species Bombina bombina. The sequence goes on along the minus strand of NC_069507.1, from coordinate 190,663,453 downwards.
AACCCCTAATCTGCTGACCGGACCTCACCGCTACTATAATAAATGTAACAAGAGATGATAGTCGCACCACCAAGTTCAGTGAATAATTTTCTTTATTGAGCCAAGATCAAAAAAATCAGCAACGTTTCGGACACAAGTCCTTAATCTTGCATGAGGCAAGATTAAGGACTTGTGTCCGAAACGTTGCTGATTTTTTTGATCTTGGCTCAATAAAGAAAATTATTCACTGAACTTGGTGGTGCGACTATCATCTCTTGTTACATTTATTGGGGGTATTGTGCAGTGCCCCCGTGTTTGCACACCTTGGATCCCAGGTGCTGGACTTTTAGAACTTTTTACTATAATAAATGTATTAACCCCTAAAGCTAAGTCTAACCCTAACACTAACACCACCCTAAATTAAATATAATTTAAATCTAACGAAATAAATTAACTCTTATTAAATAAATTATTCCTATTTAAAGCTAAATACTTACCTGTAAAATAAACCCTAATATAGCTACAATATAAATTATAATTATATTGTAGCTATTTTAGGATTAATATTTATTTTACAGGCAACTTTGTATTTATTTTAACCCGGTACAATAGCTATTAAATAGTTAATAACTATTTAATAGTTACCTAGTTAAAATAATTACAAAACTACCTGTAAAATAAATCCTAACCTAAGTTACAATTAAACCTAACACTACACTATCAATAAATTAATTAAATAAAATACCTACAATTACCTACAATTAAACCTAACACTACACTATCTATAAATTAATTAAATACAATACCTACAAATAAATACAATTACATAAACTAACTAAAGTACAAAAAATAAAAAAGAACTAAGTTACAAAAAATAAAAAAATATTGACAAACATTAGAAAAATATTACAACAATTTTGAACTAATTACACCTACTCTAAGCCCCCTAATAAAATAACAAAGACCCCCAAAATAAAAAAAATGCCCTACCCTATTCTAAAATTAAAATAGAAAAGCTCTTTTACCTTACCAGCCCTGAAAAGGGCCTTTTGCGGGGCATGCCCCAAATAATTCAGCTCTTTTGCCTGTAAAAAAAAACATACAATACCCCCCCAACATTACAACCCACCACCCACATACCCCTAATCTAACCCTAACCCCCCTTAAATAAACCTAACACTAAGCCCCTGAAGATCTCCCTACCTTGTCTTCAACACACCGGGTTCACCGATCGGTCCAGAAGAGCCTCCGAAGTCTTGATCCAAGCCCAAGCGGGGGGCTGAAGATGTCCATGATCCGGCTGAAGTCTTGATCCAAGCGGGAGCTGAAGAGGTCCATGATCCGGCTGAAGTCTTCATCCAAGCGGGAGCTGAAGAGGTCCATGATCCGACTGAAGTCTTCATCCAAGCGGGAGCTGAAGAGGTCCATGATCCGGCTGAAGTCTTCTATCAAGCGGCATCTTCAATCTTCTTTCTTCCGGATCCATGTTCATCCCGCCGACGCGGAACATCCATCTTCACCGACGACTTCCCGAAGAATGACGGTTCCTTTAAGGGACGTCATCCAAGATGGCGTCCCTCGAATTCCGATTGGCCAATCAGATTGAGCTTGCATTCTATTGGCTGTTCCGATCTTGAATCTGATTGGCTGATTCCATCTTGGATGATGCCCCTTAAAGGAACCGTCATTCGTCGGGAAGTCGTCGGTGAAGATGGATGTTCCGCGTCTGCGGGATGAACATGTATCCGGAAGAAAGAAGATTGAAGATGCCGCTTGATAGAAGACTTCAGCCGGATCATGGACCTCTTCAGCTCCCGCTTGGATGAAGACTTCAGCCGGATCATGGACCTCTTCAGCTCCCGCTTGGATCAAGACTTCAGCCGGATCATGGACCTCTTCAGCTCCCGCTTGGATCAAGACTTCAGCCGGATCATGGACATCTTCAGCCCCCCGCTCGGGCTTGGATCAAGACATCGGATCCTGGACCAATCGCTTATACCCTGTGTGGTGAAGATAAGGTAGGAAGATCTTCAGGGGCTTAGTGTTAGGTTTATTTAAGGGGGGTTTGGGTTAGATTAGGGGTTTGTGGGTGGTGGGTTGTAATGTTGGGGGGGGTATTGTATGGTTTTTTTTTACAGGCAAAAGAGCTGAATTATTTGGGGCATGCCCCGCAAAAGGCCCTTTTCAGGGCTGCTAAGGTAAAAGAGCTTTTCTATTTTAATTTTAGAATAGGGTAGGGCATTTTTTTATTTTGGGGGTCTTTGTTATTTTATTAGGAAGCTTAGAGTAGGTGTAATTAGTTTAAAATTGTTGTAATATTTTTCTAATGTTTGTAAATATTTTTTTATTTTTTGTAACTTAGTTCTTTTTAATTTTTTGTACTTTAGTTAGTTTATTTAATTGTATTTTTTTGTAGGTATTGTATTTAATTAATTTATTGATAGTGTAGTGTTAGGTTTAATTGTAGGTAATTGTAGGTATTTTATTTAATTAATTTATTGATAGTGTAGTGTTTAATTGTAACTTAGGTTAGGATTTATTTTACAGGTAATTTTGTAATTATTTTAACTAGGTAACTATTAAATAGTTATTAACTATTTAATAGCTATTGTACCCGGTTAAAATAAATACAAAGTTGCCTGTAAAATAAATATTAATCCTAAAATAGCTACAATATAATTATAATTTATATTGTAGCTATATTAGGGTTTATTTTACAGGTATTTAGCTTTAAATAGGAATAATTTATTTAATAAGAGTTAATTTATTTTGTTAGATTTAAATTATATTTAACTTAGGGGGGTGTTAGGGTTAATATTAGACTTAGCTTTAGGGGTTAATAAATGTATTAGAGTAGCGGTGAGGTCCGGTCGGCAGATTAGGGGTTAATACTTGAAGTTAGGTGTCGGCGATGTTAGGGAGGGCAGATTAGGGGTTAATACTATTTATTATAGGGTTATTGAGGCGGGAGTGAGGCGGATTAGGGGTTTATACATTTATTATAGTAGCTGTGAGGTCCGGTTGGCAGATTAGGGGTTAATAATTGTAGGTAGGTGGAGGCGACGTTGGGGGCGGCAGATTAGGGGTTAATAAATATAATATAGGGGTCGGTGGTGTTAGGGGCAGCAGATTAGAGGTTCATAGGGATAACGTAGGTTGCGGTGGTGTACGGAGCGGCAGATTAGGGGTTAAAAAATTTTAATAGAGTGGCGGCTATGTGGGGGGACCTCGGTTTAGGGGTACATAGGTAGTTTATGGGTGTTAGTGTACGTTAGAGCACAGTAGTTAAGAGTTTTATAAACTGGCGTTAGCCCATAAAGCTCTTAACTCCTGACTTTTTTCTGCAGCTGGAGTTTTGTCGTTAGATTTCTAACGCTCACTTCAGCCAAGACTCTAAATACCGGCGTTAGGAAGATCCCATTGAAAAGATAGGATACACAAATGGCGTAGGGGGATCTGCGGTATGGAAAAGTCGCGGCTGTAAAGTGAGCGTTAGACCCTTTCATGACTGACTCTAAATACCAGCGGTAGCCCAAAACCAGCGTTAGGAGCCTCTAACGCTGGTTTTGACGGCTAACGCCAAACTCTAACGGCTAGATTTAGAGTTTGGCGTTAGCCGTCAAAACCAGCGTTAGAGGCTCCTAACGCTGGTTTTGGGCTACCGCTGGTATTTAGAGTCAGTCAGGAAAGGGTTTAACGCTCACTTTGCAGCCACGACTTTTCCATACCGCAGATCCCCCTACGCCATTTGCGTATCCTATCTTTTCAATGGGATCTTTCTAACGCCGGTATTTAGAGTTGTGGCTAAAAGTGAGCGTTAGAAATCTAACGACAAAACTCCAGCCGCAGAAAAAAGTCAGGAGTTAAGAGCTTTCTGGGCTAACGCCGGTTTATAAAGCTCTTAACTACTGTGCTCTAAAGTACACTAACACCCATAAACTACCTATGTACCCCTAAACCGAGGCCCCCCCACATCGCCGCCACTCTATAAAAAATTTTTAACCCCTAATCTGCCGACCGCACACCGCCGCCACCTACGTTATCCCTATGTACCCCTAATCTGCTGCCCCTAACACCGCCGACCCCTATATTTATTAACCCCTAATCTGCCGCCCCCAACGTCGCCGCCACCTACCTACAATTATTAACCCCTAATCTGCCGACCGGACCTCACCGCTACTATAATAAATGTATTAACCCCTAATCCACCTCACTCCCGCCTCACTAACCCTATAATAAATAGTATTAACCCCTAATCTGCCCTCCCTAACATCGCCGACACCTAACTTAAAGTATTAACCCCTAATCTGCCGACCGGACCTCACCGCTTCTCTAATAAATGTATTAACCCCTAAAGCTAAGTCTAACCTTAACACTAACACCCCCCTAAGTTAAATATAATTTAAATCTAACTAAATAAATTAACTCTTATTAAATAACTTATTCCTATTTAAAGCTAAATACTTACCTGTAAAATAGGTAGATTAGGGGTTAACAATTGTAAGTAGGTGGCGGCGACGTTGGGGGGGCAGATTAGGGGTTAATAAATATAATATAGGGGTCGACAGTGTTAGGGGCAGCAGATTAGGGGTACATAGCTATAATGTAGGTTGCGGCGGTGTACAGATCGGTAGATTAGGGGTTAATAATAAAATGCAGGGGTCAGCGATAGCGGGGGCGGCAGATTAGGGGTTAATAAGTGTAAGGTTATGGGTGTTTAGACTCGGGGTACATGTTAGGGTGTTAGGTGCAGACTTAGGAAGTGTTTCCCCATAGGAAACAATGGGGCTGTGTTAGGAGCTGAACGCTGCTTTTTTGCAGGTGTTAGTTTTTTTCCAGCTCAAATGGCCCCATTGTTTCCTATGGGGGAATCATGCACGAGCAAGTTTTTTAAGCTGGCCACGTCCGTAAGCACTGCTGGTATTGAGAGTTGCAGTGGCGGTAAATTATGCTTTACGCTCCCTTTTTGGAGCCTAACGCAGCCCTTCTGTGAACTCTAAATACCAGCGGTATTTAAAAGGTGCGGGGGGAAAAAAGCACGTGTAGCTAACGCACCCCTTTGGCCGCAGAACTCTAAATCTAGGGGATAGCGTTTGTGAGAGTTTGGGCCAAGAGCTATTCCCTGGATATTTGGGTTGTTTCTTATGTGGGTTGCCAATACCTCCATTGTGAGTCTAAAGAGGATAGGGGAGAGGGGATACCCTTGCATAGTGCCGTTTTTAATGTTAAACTTTTGGGAGAGGACTCCATTGGTTCTAACCTTGGCAGTGGGTTTGGTGTATAGGTGGAAGATTTGTTTGAGCATGTTTTTCACAAATCCAAAATGTTTGAGGGTACTGCCAAATTAATCTATTAAAGGCTTTTTTCGCATCAGTGAAGACCAGAATAGAGGGGATTTGTTGTGTTTTCTCATATTCCACAAGGTGTAACACACGAATGGTGTTGTCTCTAGCCTTCCTGTGTGGAACAAAGCCTGTCTACATGGTCTGGTAGAATGGTATTTATTTTTTTAGCAAGAATCTTAGCATATATTTTAATGTCACCATTTAAAAGGGAAATAAGGCGGTAATTACTAGGATCTGTGGGGGGCTTTCCTGGGTTTGGGTATGACTGAAATATAGGCCTCTAGAAGGTTGGATGAGAGGCAATCACCTTCATCCAGAAAGTTAAATAGTTTTGTTAGTTGTGGGATAAGGATGTGTTAGAAACATTTCTAGTACACCATTGATCCATCTGGGCCTAGGCTTTTGTGTAGGGGTGTGTATTTGATAGCTGCTGCTACTTATTGTGCGTTGATAGGTTCATCCACCTGTTTAGAGAGGTGTTCGGGCAGGGTCAAAATATTAGAGTCCTTAAGATATTGGTCTATTGATTCAGTATTAGTGGAGTATGCTGTAGGAGGGATGTCATATAGGTTGTGTTAATAGTCGCTAAATACATTAGCTATTGATCTACTGTCAAATATGTCATCTGTAGGTTTGGTGGGGGAAGATAGTTTGCGAATGATGTAGGGAATTGGTGAGGCGTCGCTTGGGAACTCCTGTATTTTAATCAGCCACTGTGTACAGCTTGTAAAAGATGACCTTTCATTGAACAATATTAAGCGTATTATAAATATACATTTATAGCTTAACTATAGGGAAGTTATTTAACTAGTACTCTAAAAGCACCACTGCTGCAAGCAGGATGTCTGTGTATACATATTATATATCAGCTACCGGATAATCTACCTGCAAGCTATAGCGAGCCTAGCTCAGCAAATTATAATACTTTACGACGTCCGGTGCAGAAACCTTAAACCTTTAAGCCATTGAGCGATTATAATAAGGATATAACACCTGACTGTTATGCTGTTTTGATACTTGTTACAAATTTAGGGGCTTAACAGACTATGACAACATTTGTTGCGACTTCATAGTTTGTTACACATATATATTCTTTGACAATGGTTACAAATATGTTAGAATATAAACTAATTAATCTATGTTGATTTCGCACACACCTTAACCACAGTTTCAATATTGATTACTTGCCTAATAGAGATTGATTCACTAATAATTTATACGGGTGTATTTAATGCAGCAGATGATACTCAATGCTAAATTACTTTCATTATAACAAGCATTAAAAGCATTAATAAGACCTATACAAGTAATCTGATCTGAGTGGCTCACTGGTCTCAGCGCTCACCTTTGCTTCAGGCAATTGTGCTAGCAGTACAAAAACATTGAGCACAAGGATTCTCCCCTTTCTACACACACACACACACACACACACACACACATATATATATATACAGTTGTGCTCATAAGTTTACATACCCTGGCAGAATTTATGATTTCTTGGCCATTTTTCAGAGAATATGAATGATAACACAAAACATTTTCTTTCACCCATGGTTAGTGTTTGGCTGAAGCCAATTATTATCAATCAACTGTATTTACTCTTTTTAAAGCATAATGACAACAGAAACTACCCAAATGACCCTGATCATGTTTATATACCCTGTGATTTTTGCCTGAAAACATGCACACAAGTTGACACAAAGGGGTTTGAATGGTTATTAAAGGTAACCGTTCTCACCTGTGATCTGTTTGCTTGTAATTAGTGTGTGTGTGTATAAAAGGTCAATGAGTTTCTGGACTCCTGACCCTTGCATCTTTTATCCAGTGCTGCACTGACGTTTCTGGATTCTGAGTCATGGGGAAAGCAAAAGAATTGTCAAAGGATCTGCGGGAAAAGGTAATTGAACTGTATAAAACAGGAAAGGGATATAAAAAGATATCCAAAGAATTGAGAATTCAAATCAGCAGTGTTCAAACTCTAATCAAGAAGTGGAAAATGAGGGGTTCTGTTTGATAACATACTGCATTCATCTTGCCATCAATTCTGACCAAATTACCTGTGCCTTTGTAGCTCACTGCTCACACATCCCCAAAACATCAGTGATCACCTCTGTGTTTCACAGTAGGAATGGTGTACCTTTCATCATAGCCCTAGTTGACTCCTCTCCAAATGTAGCATTTATGGTTGTGACAAAAAAAGCTACATTTTGGTCTCATCACTCCAAATGACTTTGTGCCAGAAGGTTTGAGGCTTGTCTCTGTGCTGCTGGTGTATTATAAGCGGGATACTTTGTGGCATTTGCGTAGTAATGGCTTTCTTCTAGCGACTCGACCATGCAGCCCATCTTTCTTCAAGTGCCTCCTTATTGTGCATCTTGAAACAGCCACACCACATGTTTTCAGAGAGTCCTGTATTTCACCTGAAGTTATTTGTGGGTTTGTCTTTGCATCCTGAACAATTTTCCTGGCAGTTGTGGCTAAAAATTTTAGTTAGTCTACCTGACCGTGGTTTGGTTTCAACAGAACCCCTCATTTTCCACTTCTTGATTAGAGTTTGAACACTGCTGATTTGCATTCTCAATTCCTTGGATATCTTTTTATATCCCTTTTCTGTTTTATACAGTTCAACTACCTTTTCCCGCAGATCCTTTAACATTTCTTTTGCTTTCCCCATGACTCAGAATCCAGAAACGTCAGTGCAGGACTGGATGAAAGATGCAAGGGTCTGTCAGGAGTCCAAAAACTCATTGACCTTTTATACACACACACTAATTACAAGCAAACAGATCACAGATGAGGATGGTTACCTTTAATAGCCATTCAAACCCCTTTGTGCCAACTTCTGTGCATGTTATCAGGCCAAAATCACCAGGGTATGTAAACTTTTTATCAGGGTCATTTTCGTAGTTTCTGTTGTCATTATGATTTAAAAAGAGTAAACACAGTTGATTGATAATAAATGGTTTCAGCCAAACACTAACCATGAGTGAAATAAAAGTTTTTGTGTTATCATTCATATTCTCTGAAAAATGGCCAAGAAATCATAAATTCTGCCAGGGTATGTAAACTTATGAGCACAACTGTATATATAAAACACATAATAATAAAGCAATACAAATATAAATGTCCCAAAAATTTGGAGTACCAGTAATGTCCTGAAATTGTAGGTCTCCCCAGACAATCCCAAACACACCAGTCCAGTGTAAGTTGGAGGGAAAAAGGTTTGTCCTTCACTCGCAGCCTGATCCCAAAAGGGGCAAATGGAGTCCACCTGGAGACAGGAAAACTTCCAAAAAAATCTGGAACAGAAGAGGGAAGGGTGCACAGCAAAAGAGACCGTCCTTGTGTAGTATGTAAAATGCACTTGAAACTGTTCTACAGAATAAGGCCAATTGAACACTCACGTGTTTTTACCTCAACTCCTATGAGGTATGGATAAGACACTGTATGGTAGATATCCACTGGAGAAGACAACTCAGTCCCCTTTCTTTTCAGCATATGTTCCTCTCCTTAGTTCCAGTCCTCACCACCCCAGCAGAAGATGAACCACTTCGAAAAGGGGGGATTTCAATCTATGTGGAGTGGGGTTGTGATGACCCTTGTAAGGGAAAAAGGGGCTATGTGCATTCATCACCCCGAACCGTTTCTTGCTGGTGCTGTTATTTGCTCCACTCTAGGTATCCAGGACATTTCAGGTACTGATTTGCGTTCTCCAGTGGATATCTACCACACAGTGTACCTCATAGGAGTTGAGGTAAAAACATGTGAGTGTTCAATTGGCCTTATTCTGTAGAACAGTTTCAAGTACATTTTACATACTACACCAGGAAGGTCTCTTTTGCTGTGCGCCCTTCCCTCTTCTGTTCCAGATATATATATATATATATATATATATATATATATATATATATATATATATATATATATATATATATATATATATATATAAAAATATATATATACACAGTATATATATATTATTTAACTCCCACGGCCGGCGCTTAACTCTTAATTGGGACTTATACAAGCTCCTCCGTGTTTGTTTTGAATGATTTTCCCATGTTTATTTTAAATACATATAGTTAAATAAAAGTTATGTATTAACACGTGATCATTACACCCATTCCTCTCATTTGAGGCTACACTTTATCGAATATGCTAAACAAAAACATTCCTGTTATATGACTCTTGAGTGTTATATGTGTTTTCTTATAAGTTGGTTCTTAACTCTCTAACGCCTAGATTACAAGTTTTGTCGGTAAAAACTTGCGGGGCTAACAAGCCTTTTTTTTCCAGTGCTTACTTTAAACAACGCTGGTATTACAAGTTTTCTGAATGGCTGCGTTAGCCTCAGAAAAGTGAGCGTTGAGCAAATTTAGCTCCACTTCTACCTGTAATACCAGCGTTGCTTACGGTAGCGGTAAGCTGGATAAAACGTGCTTGTGCACGATTTCCCCATAGGATACAATGGAACTGAGCTGGCTGAAAAAAAACCTAGCATCTGCAAAAAGCAACGTTCAGCTCCTAACGCAGCCCCATTGTTTCCTATGGGAAAATACTTTCTAAGTCTACACCTAACACCCTAACATGAACCCTGAGTCTAAACACCCCTAACCTTACACTTATTAACCTCCAATCTGCCGCCCCCAACATCGTCGCCACCTGCATTATACTATTAACCCCTAATCAGCCACTCCGGACACCACCGCCACCTACATTATCCCTATGAACCCCTAATCTGCTGCCCCTAACATCGCCAACACTTATATTATACTTATTAACCCCTAATCTTCCGCCCCCAATGTCGCCGCCACCTACCTACACTTATTAACCCTTAATCTGACGAACGGACATCGCCGCCACTATAATAAATGTATTAACCCCTAAACCGCCGCACTCCCGCCTCACAAACACTATAATACATTTTATTAACCCCTAATCTGCACCCCCCCAACATCGCCGCCACCTACCTACAATTATTAACCCCTAATCTCCCGCCCCCAACGTCACCCCTACTATAATAAAGTTATTAACCCCTAAACCTAAGTCTAACCCTAACACCCCCCTAAATTAAATTTATTTTTAATAAATCTAAATAAAATTTCTAAAATTAAATAAATTAATCCTATTTAAAACTAAATACTTACCTATAAAATAAACCTTAATATAGCTACAATATAATTAATAGTTACATGGTAGCTATTTTAGGATTTATATTTATTTTACAGGCAACTTTGTATTTATTTTAACTAGCTACAATAGCTATTAAATAGTTAATAACTATTTAATAGCTACCTAGTTAAAATAATTACAAAATTACCTGTAAAATAAATCCTAACCTAAGTTACAAATACACCTAACACTACACTATCAATAAATTAATTAAATAAATTAACTACAATTATCTAACATAAAATACAATTAAATAAACTAAACTATATTACAAAAACAAACAAACACTAAATTACAAAAAATAAAAACATATTACAAGAATTTTAAACTAATTACAGCTAATCTAAGCCCCCTAATAAAATAAAAAAGCCCCCCAAAATTATAAAATTCCCTATCCTAAACTAAATTACAAAGTAATCAGCTCTTTTGCCAGCCCTTAAAAGGGCTTTTTGGGGGGCAATGCCCCAAAGTAATCAGCTCTTTTACCTGTAAAAAAAACAAATACAATACCCCCCCCAACATTACAACCCACCACCCACACACCCCTACTCTAAAACCCACCTGATCCCCCCTTTAAAAACCTAACACTACCCCATTGAAGATCACCCTACCTTGAACAGTGTTCACCCAGGGGCACAAGTGGTCATCCGATCAGTCCAGAAGTGTTCATCCGATGGGGCAGAAGAGGACATCTGGACCGGCAGAAGTCTTCATCCGATCGGGGGAAGAAGAGGTCCTCCATCCAGCAGGTCTTCATCCAAGCGGCATCTTCTGTCTTCATCCTTTCGGCGATGAGCGGCTCCATCTTGAAGACCTCCAGCGCGGAACATCCTCCTCGGCCAACGACTACCTTGACGAATGACGGTTCCTTTAAATGACGTCATCCAAGATGGCGTCCCTCGAATTCCGATTGGCTGATAAGATTCTAGGATTTATATCTGTTGATTAAAATTTAGGCAGAGTCGTATCACTGACTATTTAATATTTTCTATTAGTCACACATTCACAATTTATGTTTTATATCTGTTGATATATTTAGGCAGAGCCGTATCACTGATTATTTGATTATATAGCATATTTATTATTTACACGGTCACACTGTTTGTATCACATATACACGGTATATTCACTATTTAGTGTTTTGGATAAATACATCTTCTTTTGTAGTCACGTTAGTTTACGTGACCTAAATATATTATATACATATTTTTTTGTATGCACACTTATAATTTGGTACACCTTTAGTAGGTTTCTACAATAATAGGATCCTGTCACTTAGTACATCATTAACTATTTCTATCCACCTTTAGCTTTAAGCGCTCCTGTCTATTTACATTTTGAGGATTCTATCAGCCAATCGGAATTAAGGTAGGAAAAATCAGATTGGTTGATTTAATCAGCCAATCGGATTGAAGTTCAATCCGATTGGCTGATTGGATCAGCCAATAGAATTGACCTCGCATTCTATTGGCTGATCCAATCAAGATGGAGCCGCTCATCGCCGAAAGGATGAAGATAGAAGATGCTGCTTGGATGAAGACTTCTGCTGGATGGAGGACCTCTTCTGCCCCGATCGGATGAAGACTTCTGCCGGTCCGGATGTCCTCTTCTGCCCCATCGGATGAACACTTCTGGACGGATCAGATGACCACTTGTGCCTGACCACTTGTGCCCGGCTGGGTGAACACGGCTCAAGGTAGGGTGATCTTCAATGGGGTAGTGTTAGGTTTTTTTAAGGGGGGATCGGGTGGGTTTTAGAGTAGGGGTGTGTGGGTGGTAGGTTGTAATGTTGGGGGGGTATTATATTTGTTTTTTCTTAAAAGTAAAAGAGCTGATTACTTAAGGGCTGGTAAAAGAGCTGATTACTTTGTAATTTAGTTTAGGATAGGGAATTTTATTATTTTGGGGGGCTTTTTTATTTTATTAGGGGGCTTAGATTAGGTGTAATTAGTTTAAAATTCTTGTAATATTTTTTTATTTTTTGTAATATAGTTTAGTTTATTTAATTGTATTTTATGTTAGATAATTGTAGTTAATTTATTTAATTAATTTATTGATAGTGTAGTGTTAGGTGTATTTGTAACTTAGGTTAGGATTTATTTTACAGGTAATTTTGTAAAATTAGGTAGCTATTAAATAGTTATTAACTATTTAATAGCTATTGTACCTAGTTAAAATAAACACAAAGTTGCCTGTAAAATAAATATAAATCCTAAAATAGCTACCATGTAACTATTAGTTATATTGTAGCTATATTAGGGTTTATTTTATAGGTAAGTATTTAGTTTTAAATAGGATTAATTTATTTAATTTTAGAAATTTTATTTAGATTTATTAAAAATAGATTTAACTTAGGGGGGTGTTATGGTTAGGTTTAGGGGTTAATAACTTTATTATAGTAGCGGCAACGTTGGGGGCGGGAGATTAGGGGTTAATAATTGTAGGTAGGTGGCGGCGACGTTGGGGGGGCAGATTAGGGGTTAATAAAATTTATTATAGTGTTTGTGAGGTGGGAGTGTGGCGGTTTAGGGGTTAATACATTTATTATAGTGGCGGCGATGTCCGTTCGTCAGATTAGGGGTTAATAAGTGTAGGTAGGTGGCGGCGACGTGGGGGAGGCAGATTAGGGGTTAATAAATATAATGTAGGTGTCGGCGATGTTAGGGGCAGCAGATTAGGGGTTCATAGGGATAATGTAGATGGCGGCGATGTCTGGTCGGCAGATTAGGGGTTAAATAATTTTATTATAGTGTTTGCGATGTGGGGGGCTCTCGGTTTAGGGGTTCATAGGTAGTTTATGGGTGTTAGTGTACTTTGTAGCACTTTAGTTAAGAGCTTTATGTTCCGGCATTAGCCCATAAAACTCTTAACTACTGACTTTTATATGCGGTAGGAGTCTTGGAGGTAGAGGCTGTACCGCTCACTTTCTCCAAGACTTGTAATACCAGCGTTAGGCAAATCCCATTAAAAAGATAGGATACGCAATTGACGTAAGGGGATTTCCGGTAGCCAAAAGTCGCGAAATAAAAGTGAGCGATACACCTGTACCTGCCATACTAGTAATACCAGCGGGCGTTAAAAAGCAGCGTTAGGACCCCTTAATGCTGCTTTTTAAGGCTAACGCAGAACTCGTAATCTAGCAGTAAGTTTCTCCAGTTTGTAAATTAAGTTGTTGTTTGTTTGTGTCTTTAGGGCCCTAGCGAGAAGAGAGACTGCTTTGTTTCCTTCTATAAAGTATAGTTTTTTGAGGTAGAGCGCTTTTTTGTGTGCTTCTTTGTTTAGGAGCTCATTTAAGTCACGCCTAGTCTTGAGTAGTTGTGAGGAACATTGAGGGTCAGTGAGAGTTAGCAAATGGGCCTGCTCCAAGTTGTTGGAGTAGAAATTGGTACGTTTTATTATAGTTTTTTGTTAGGATGGATTTTTGTTTAATGAGCTCTCCACGTATGACAGCTTTATGAGTTTCTCAAACAAAACTAGGGGATGAGGAGGATTTTGCGTTATGCTGAAAATAGTCTGTCAGTGTGAGAGTTTATGGCTCATTAGGGGTTGAAGGAGCAGATTTTCATCTAGTCGCTAGTGGAAGTCAGTAAGTGGTTTGTCAAGCCATGTCATGGATAATGATACCATGCAGTGGTCGGACCAAGCAGTTTGGAATATCTCAGAGGAGTCCTCTAAGGTTAGGCTATTTTGATCAATATAGATATAATCTAGTCTGGAGTACGATTGACACAAGTAAAATGTGAATGTTCTTTGACCAGGGTGGTGCAGTCTCCACATGTAAAAGGGTTGCTCCTTGGAGGGAATTAGCTATTGCTACGGTGAAGCTTTTAGGTATGGGGATCCTTTTGTTGGAGCAGTCTAACGTTGGCTCCATAGCTTGTCTCCAGCAAGGATAATAGTTCCCTTGGCTACTCCCAGCAGTTTTCTAATTACTTTTTTGAGGAAGTCAACTTGGCCTGTGTTTGGGGCATATATATTTACCAGGTTCAGAGGGTGGTTATATAGTAGATCTACCAGTATTAAATACCTCCCTTTGTTATCGGTATGTTTGTAGAATCACCATGTCGGGCAGTTTCCATTTGAAAGGGGTAAATGAAGCTAACAATGCCTAACAGGCCATAATGGTAGTGCAAAGATTTATAATAGGGGATACATAATGGGTTCTCCTAAAGGGGAGAAGATGCCTCCTAGGATAATTAGGATGGCTATCAATTAGATGATGTACATAGAAAATATACTTTGCCAAGTGAAGAGTTCAAGCAATAGAGGAGACCACGGGGTGTTATACTGGCTCAGGTGAGGTCCTCATTGGCCGTGCTTGCTGTCGGTGATGCTTTAGTTTGTTTTCTTTGGACTTTAGTACAAGATGTTCATTGCTGCTTTGGAGGGGGAGAGGATGAGGAGTCTCCCAATGTCTCCCAATGTAAAAGTAGGTTTTGGAGAGGTTATAGCTAGAGCAGGTATGTTCAGGCATTTACAGAAGGGCTCTAAGTCCTCCGGAGTTCTGTATGTGACAGCGGTAGTGGATCTTCAGGTTAGTGTGTTTGGCCAGGGTGATGGTACTCAGGTCAGCAAAAATGTGTAATGTGTCACCTTCATAGGTAATTTGGCGTAGCTTTCGTGAGGCTGATATAATTCTCTCTTTATCCTTGAAGCTTTGGAATCGTAGTGTTATGTTTCTTGGCAGCGTTTCTTCTGGTGGTCTAGGGTGCAAGTCCCGGTGGGCTCTCTCTAGTGGTATCTTGGAGGTATCATCTTTGAGGAGGAAGTGGAACAGTTGTTGTAGATATTGGTCAATCTGGGATGAGATAATCTTTTCAGAGATTCCTCTGATCCAAAGGTTCTGCCGCCTCTCTCTATTATCTAGGTTTTCCACCTGTGTTTGAAGTTGCTAAATAAGGGTGTCATGTACTTGGAGGGTACGTTTTTGTAGGTCCATATCAGTGGTGTATTGTTCCAAATCTTCCTCTATTTGAACCGCCCTGTCACCCAGGTCTGACAGATCTTTTTTAACTTCTGCTAACCCATCTTTAATAAGTTTGCCCACTTGTGTGAGGAAGGATGCAAAGTCTGCTTTAGTTGGTAGGTTGCAGAGGTCAGCTTTAGTGAGAGGGGTGGAAGGGTCTGTCTCTGATAGTGTGGAGTCTAAATCTTAAGCACTCTCAGGATCTGCTGTAGATGTTTCCAGGACTTAAAAAAAATATTCATTATAGAGCTTGAGGTAATGGTACCTGTTTGATTTTTCAGGGATTTTTCAGGGTGCGCCTGGATGCCATTTAACTTAGCTTAAGTGGTTAGGTGCCAGAGGTGGCTATGTCTGTGATGTGAAGCCACAGGAATAATACAACACAAGTGTCTGTAGTCCCCTTTGTAGAGTAGACAACCCAGAGGTGTGTGGGGTTAGTTGTCCAGGGTTTAGGTGTGGTAGTTTAAGGTCCTGCTGCTAACGCTTGCATTTAGCTGCTTTTTAGTTTAATAGGGAGCCATGTGTATGCTCAGCAAGCAATAAGAATATTAGGTACCCCTCCCCTTTCTTTTTTTTTTTTTTTCTCCCCTCTCTGGCTCTCTTCGCGCTCACCCGTTAAGATAGATGGTTAAGCTAAAGCTGGCCTCTTGGAACATAGGTGGGATCTCTACACCTATGAAAAGAAAATTAATGATTAGACATTTGGGGGCTGGGAATCCAGATATAGCCTTTGTCCAAGAGACGCATCTGAAACCAGCAGAGGTGGTGAAACTTAAATGTAAGTGGGTTGGGGAGGTGATCTACACCCCTTATGATAAAGCAAAGAGAGGATTGGCAATACTGTTTCATAAACAGCTGCAATATCGTATTGTCTCAGTAGACAATGACGCAGATGGGAGATATCAAATTTTAGAAGTAGCCGTCAAGGGGAATTCTTTCATATTCTGTAATGTATATGGGCCGAATATAGTAGATGCAACGTTCTGGAAGATTACTAGTCTGAAACTGTTTCCCCATATAGGGAAAGACATAGTGATGGTAGAAGATTTTAATATGGCTTTCTCGTATATTTTAGATAGGTCTAGAGTAAGGAATACCCCTAGGAAATCACGAGAAACAAAAATATTGTGAAGACTATGCCAGAAACTCGCTTTACAAGATATATGGCGGGCACAAAACCCAGACACTAGAGAATATACGTGTGTCTCAGGGGTGCATAAGTCCTTTTCCAGAATAGACTTCTTTCTAGTATCTAAACAACTGATGCGGATGGGTATTAAGTCAAACTTTCAGGAAATTGTCGTATTGGATCATGCTATTATTACATTAGAAGTAGGATTAAAAGATCCCCTCTCGGTACGCAATTCTAGATTGTTTTTCCCACAGTACCTTGCTAATAATGCGCAATTTAAAACATGGTTACAGAACAGATGGAGACAGTTCTCGGAGGAGAACGCAGAGTACACCCACAAACCAGAGATATTCTGGGAAACTGCCAAGGCAGTATTCAGAGGGGAGATCAAAGCGTACCTGGTCAGGGCCAAGACTATTAGGATAAAAAGAGAAGAACAACTCTCGAATACCCTTAGAAAGAGCTATAGGGATTATATTAATGACCCTTCTATGATTACATGGAAAAAGTACAAGGATAGTAAGATAGCTCGCGACATAGAACTTAAACAATATACAATACTCGAAGACCAAAAGTGGAAAGCATTTTTCACAGGGGCCCAAGGAAATTCAGCAAAGTACTTAGCAAAAATCTCCAAAATCAGACAAGCAAAGAACTACATTACAGCCCTGAAATATAAAGATAAGAGGTATACTGAAGCTCCAGGATTTAGGGAGGCATTCTCGGATTTCTTTCAGGAAGTACATGCACATCAAAAGATTGACGCTCAGAGTAAGGAGCAATTTTGGCGGAAGATTATCTTGCCGCAAGTAGAGCAAACAGAGTTGCAGAAGATAAGTGAACCTATCACGATAACAGAAATTATTAACACAATAAAGAAACTTAAAATAGGAAAAGCCCCGGGCCCAGACTCATTACCAGTGGAGTTTTATAAACTCTTAATTGATTCAATCCCCACCACTCTTTGCGCACTATTCAATGACTATTATATTAATAGCCAGACGCAGTCACAACTATTCGCGGAATCCAACATTGTATTGATTCTTAAGAAAGGTAAAGACCCAGAGTCACCTATATCCTATAAGCCAATATCCTTACTAAATCAAGACTACAAGATCCTTACAGCTATTATAGCAAACAGGCTAAAAGCCTCTTTAGAACATATCATACACGTTGATCAAACAGGTTTCATGGCAGGTAGGAACCCAGTTAAGAATTTGCGTAGGGTCCAGCTGGTATTGGATTCCTTTTGGAATAAATATGAGGGCAAGGGATCGCGCCTCAAGCCGGACTTCTCCATTCTTACGGTCGATGCTGAAAAAGCGTTTGACTCCATTATTTGGGATCACCTTTTTACATCTTTGGAGAGGTTCGGCTTGACCGGAGTGTTTCAACAATTTATTCGCCAGCTATACCGCACCCCACTCTCATCGATCATTGTGAATGGTGACACTACGGATAGGTTCCCTTTAAAAAGAGGTACGAGACAAGGGTGCCCATTATCACCCCTACTATTTAACATCGGTCTCGAACCACTAGCGACTCTCTTGAGACAAGAGCTACAAGGTATCCATCTAGGGAGGCAAAAGGTAGTATTGTCTCTTTTCGCAGATGACCTACTCCTCTATCTGAGCAATGCGGAAGTTGCGGTCCCACGAACATTATCTCTCTTTAATCTATTTAGCTCCTTCTCAGGCTACAAAATTAACTTTGAGAAATCAGAACTACTATGGATAAATAAACCTGTCAACCCTATATCGCACCCATTTCATGAAACGGAACAAATTAGGTACCTGGGGATTGTTCTGACATGCAACCCCAAACTATGGTATGCCCTAAACTTCGACCAGTGTATTAGAGATATGACAGAGAAACTTTTTAGATGTGGGGATCTTCCATTAACATTAACAGCCAGGATCATGTTAATCAAAGTAGTTTTACTTCCCAAAGTACTTTATTACCTTCAGAATCTTCCCCTTCTCTTGTATAAAAAAGATATTATATATCTCAACAGGATCTTTAATAAATTTATTTGGAAGGATAAGAAGCCCCGTATATCTCTTCTTAAATTAACTCTACCTAGAAGATTTGGTGGCATGGCTTGTCCAAATATCAAATACTACAACTATGCTTCCCTTTGTAAGTATGCAGTAGATTAGATAGTAGGAAGGGAGCGAGTGACATTTTTGGAAATAGAAACTAACCTGGTAGCTCCATTCTCGCTACAGGCAATCCTACACTATCCTGCAGCTAAAATCCCTAGCAACATTGCTCAACTATATTCATTTAAATTTATTATAGCTGCATGGCAGAAACTGTGTGGGGAGATTAAGCTAAATTTCGACAAGACAGAGTTTCTCCCTTTGACAGGTAACCCAGGTTTCCCACCTGGAGTGGGTACAACTATCTATTCATTGTGGGCCGAGAGGGGATTGAAATACTTAGCACAACTTTGTGAAGAGCAAACACTCACAACCAAGACATTTGTTGACATCTCCCAGGAGTATGTCCTTCCAAAAACGCATTTCTACGCCTATCTCCAAGCTAGGCATTGGATAGGGGAACTGAGGCAAGAAACTGGGCCAGAGCTAGATAGCAGAGAACTGGGGGCCCTGATTAAATATTATCAAGTAGGGGCGGGGACTATCTCTCCAATCTACAGGCTGCTCTTGAACTGCCTGGGCGAAAGCAACATGGTAGACATTAAGGCAAAGTGGACCAAGGTTAGAGTAGAGGTCGACAATATTAGAATAGGGCAAAGTGTGACATTAGCTGCTAAAGCAACAGTATCAGGTAGCCATAAAGAAGCACACTTGAAGATAATTAATATGGCCTATCTTACTCCAGATAGAATGGTGAAATGGGTAAGGGAACAAGGAAATTGTTCTAGATGTGGTTTTGCCAGAGCAGATATCATCCATTGTTTCTGGGCATGACCGAACATTCTTCAATTCTGGCAAAAAATCTCCTTCTAGAGCAGTAGGATTTTGGGAACAAGGGTCAAATTAAAAATGCTCCAGATATTTTTTCTTTGCAAATACTCCCAAGAACTCCCCAATGTTAGGTTTATAAACCTGCTAATACTGGTTGCGAGGAACCTAATTTTAAAGACCTGGAAGGGTGAGAAAGCCCCTAAATTGGCTGAGTTTTTAAATGCTATCCAATACCAGAGCGTCATGGACCAGTTTAATCTGAGAAACCCTAGCCCCAAACAAATTGCCCGGTTCTTTAACAAATGGAAGCACTACATCTATTCTCTGCCGAGAAAAGCCCAATATCAACTCACTAGGTCTTTTAAATCGTCTAGCTGGGTGCAACAACAGATTAAAGAGGGGTCACTCCCTAGCTCCTGGTTTGAAGTTGATTAACCTCAGTGGGAAAATATGGGAGGGGAGGGAGCGGGAGAGGGAGGATCTCCCCCCTTTTTCTACCCTTTTTTTTTTTCTTCTCCCCTCCCCCCCTTCTACGCTCAAACCATTAACCAGCAGTCAGGGCAGTATTAGCTAGAGATCTATGCCCAAACCATTAACCAGCAGTCAGGGCAATATTAGCTATAGATCATCTCCGTGATGGTCCCGAGCAGGCGAGAGCTTCCCGTACTCGACCTGAATTAAATATAAGCTATCCTTGACAGGTAGGACATAAGCATAGAGCCTTGCAAGCAAAAATGCTAATTAGACTGCATGATCTCCTTGACAAGTAGGGTGGAAAATAGAAGCCATAATAATACCGGGAAGGCGAGATCTAGTAAGAATATATTATAAAACACAACCCAACATGGGTTGATAGGATGCAAGCAAAGAGCCTCACATGTAAGAGATCAAGTAGGTAGCTTCGAGTAGGTAGCTCGATGTTTATATTAAGTTGGTCACATAATTGAAAGTTGACTCTGTTCTTGAATGTATATCTAAATTTGTTTCCCTGGTGTCTTTTTTTTTTTTTTTTTTTTTTGATGCACCCTTTCTATTGTTTTGTCTTTATTAACCATGTCTCTTTCTGTGTTAAGTAAAATTTGCAGCAGTAAACAACCAGGGACAGACAGGAATGGATGTCTGCCTTGGGTTGTACAGATTGTTTTACATGCTGTGTATTTTGTTGATGACATAATAAAACCTTTAAAAAAAAGTATATTAGGCCCAGAGATCTGTGGCTGCAGTGTACATGTAGTGGGCCGCACAGTCTGTTTAAATGGTAGATTCTGTGGATGCACCCAGGTTCACTTACCGTATGAGGCATGCTGCGTGTCCTGCTAATTGACCATGGTGCTCGTTGGAGTCCTCACGCTGCAATGTGGAAGCCATCGCCGACTTGCGGTGGTGATGCAGGGTTTCCCTCGAGTGGAATGGAGGGTGGCGGGATGCCAGAAGAAAGCTGGGACTGGGAGCCGCTGTGAAGGGCCCGTGGTCATGCCGCGCCTACCCGTAACAAGTGCTGGTGTGGGTAGTATGCAGAGGGATGGCACGTATTCCGGGAGTGCTGTCAAGGTTGCAGCCTACTGGTTTCGGTGGTGCGAGCTGTCGCTTGTGTTCTGACTCACTTGTCAGTGTTTGTGGTGACACTGGAGCATCTTAGGGCGGGTTGTGGGACTAGATCCTATTTGGGCAGGATAAATGCCATGG
Source organism: Bombina bombina (assembly GCF_027579735.1). Lineage (NCBI taxonomy): Eukaryota > Metazoa > Chordata > Amphibia > Anura > Bombinatoridae > Bombina > Bombina bombina. The sequence goes on along the minus strand of NC_069507.1, from coordinate 190,642,240 downwards.
AAAACACCCATAGTTTAGGAGCAAAAGGATTATGCGGCTATGATGGGTGCCGGTCGGCTCCGCCTCCTTGCTATCTATATTTTGTAATAAAATACACTACACTGTATTTTGGGGGCATTTGGGGCACATTTAAAAAATCTCTAGTTAATTTTATAAGCACTAATTGCTACCACAAGATCGCAGTAGCAATAACCAGCCACTTGTAATGGCTGATTAATTATCACGCTCAACTTGTAATCAGAATGCCTGACAAAGGGACCTCAGTGTCCTGAAAGCTTGCAATTGTATCCACTAGTAGTTAGCTATTAAAAATATCACCTGCACATCGCTTTTGCTATTTTCTTACATAGGGATATTTTTTTATATATAAGAATTTACAAATCTGTTGACCATGTTTATTTTATATCCTTAATTGTGGCCAATTACATGAATTACTTCCACAAGCATTGTATATCATGTTGTAGGATCAGACTTTGACCTCTAGTTATCAAGCCGTCAACCGCAAATACGCTGGAATTCCGCAGCGTATTTGTGGTGAGGCTGATTCGCCATAGTTATCAACCCCTACTGCCCGGCAAAAGTAGAATATAGTGACGTAACCTACGATCCGCCGGACTCAGTCTGACACAGATCGATGTTTATGTCACTACAGATGTTCCGAACGCAAATTCGGCACAATCTGACTACTTTAGGTAGTTATCAAACTACTACCAGGTACGCTCGGCACTATTCCGGCCCAGCGTACCTGGATTTCAATCCACCGCCCTGGAGGCGGTGGATCCCATAGGAATCAATGGGAGTCTGACCATAGCGAAAGCTCATGTTCGCTGCTGCCCAATATCCCATTGATTCCTATGGGAGATGTCTTCACCTAATACCCTAACACGTACCCCGAGTCTAAACACCCCTAATCTGCCCCCCCCTACACCGCTGCAACTAAATAAATGTATTACCCCCTAAACCGCCACTCCCTGACCCTGCTGCCACCTACATTATACATATTAACCCCTAATCTGCCGCCCCCTATACTGCTGCCACCTACAGAAACTTATTAACCCCTATACTGCGGATCCCGGACCCCGCCGCAACTAAATTAATTGTTTAACCCCTAAACTGCCACTCCCGGACCCCGCCGCCACCTATATTAAAATTATTAACCCCTAAACCTAAGTGTAACACTAACCCTAACCCCCCTAACTTAAATATTATTTTAATAAATCTAAATAATATTACTCGTATTAACTAAATTATTCCTATTTAAAACTTAATACTTACCTCTAAAATAAACCCTAAGATAGCTACAATATAACTAATAATTATATTGTAGCTATTTTAGGATTTATTTTTATTTTACAAGAAACTTTGTATTTATTTTAACTAGGTACAATAGCTATTAAATAGTTAATAACTATTTAATAGCTACCTAGCTAAAATACTTACAAAATTACCTGTAAAATAAATCCTAACCTAAGTTACAATTAAACCTAACACTACACTATCATTAAATAAATTAAATAAATTACCTACAATTACCTAAAATTAAATTAAATAAACTTAACTATAGTACAAAAAAAACAAACACTAAATTACAGAAAATAAAAAAGAATTACAAAAAGTTTAAACTAATTACACCTAATCTAAGCCCCCTAATAAAATAATAAAGCCCCCCAAAATAAAAAATGCCCTACCCTATTCTAAATTACCAAGTAACCAGCTCTTTTACCAGCCCTTAAAAGGGCTTTTTGCGGGGCATTGCCCCAAAGTAATCAGCTCTTTTACCTGTAAAAAAAATACACCCACCCAACATTAAAACCCACCACCCACATACCCCTACTCTAACCCACCCAAACCCCCCTTAAAAAAACCTAACGCTAACCCCCTGAAGATCTCCCTACCTGGAGCCGTCTTCACCCAACCGGGCCGAAATCTTCATCCAAGGTGCGCAGAGGAGGTCCTCCATCCGATTGAAGTCTTCATCCAGGCGGCGTCTTCAATCTTCATCCATCCGGAGTGGAGCGGAGCCATCTTCAAAGGGGCCGACACGGAGCCATCCTTTCAACCGACGACTGAACGATGAATGAAGGTTCCTTTAAGGGACGTCATCCAAGATGGCGTCCCTCGAATTCCGATTGGTTGATAGGATTCTATCAGCCAATCGGAATTAAAGGGACAGTCAAGGCCAAAAAAACCTTTTATTTTTCAAATATGTCGTAATTTTAAACAACTTTCCAATTTACTTTTATCAACAATTTTGCTTTGTTCTCTTGGTATTCTAGTTGAGAGCAAACCTAGGAAGGCTCATATGATAATTTCTAAGCCCTTGAAGGCCGCCTCTAATCACATGCTTTTGTATTTGCTTTTCACAACAGGGGAGAGTAGTTCAGGTAAACCATATAGATAACATTGTAATCATGCCCGTGGGTTGTGGCAGACACTGCACTAATTGGCTAAACTGCAAGTCAATAGATAATAACTAAAAGTCATGTGATTAGGGGCGGTCAGAAGGTGCTTAGATACAAGATAGTCACAGCAGTAAAAAGTGTATTAATATAACAGTGTTGGTTATGCAAAACTGGGGAATGGGTAATAAAGGGATTATCTATCTTTTTAAACAACAAAAATTCTGGTGTTGAATGTCCCTTTAAGGTAGGAAAAATCCAATCAGCCAATGGGATTGAGCTTGCATTCTATTGGCTTTTCCGATCATGACCATTGGGTGGGTTAGAGTGGGGGTATGTGGGTAGTGAGTTTTAATGTTGGGGGGGTTGTATTTTTTTTTACAGGTAAAAGAGCTGATTACTTTGGGGCAATGCCCCGCAAAAAGCCCTTTTAAGGGCTGGTTACTTGGTAATTTAGAATAGGGTAGGGCATTTTTTTATTTTGGGGGGCTTTATTATTTTATTAGGGGGCTTAGATTAGGTGTAATTAGTTTAAACTTCTAATTCTTTTTCATTTTCTGTAATTTAGTGTTTGTTTTTTTTGTACTATAGTTTAGTTTATTTAATTTAATTTTAGGTAATTGTAGGTAATTTATTTAATTTATTTAATGATAGTGTAGTGTTAGGTTTAATTGTAACTTAGGTTAGGATTTATTTTACAAGTAATTTTGTAAGTATTTTAGCTAGGTAGCTATTAAATAGTTATTATCTATTTAATAGCTATTGTACCTAGTTAAAATAAATATAAAGTTGCCTGTAAAATAAAAATAAATCCTAAAATAGCTACAATATAATTATTAGTTATATTGTAGCTATCTTAGGGTTTATTTTAGAGGTATTTAGTTTTAAATAGGAATAATTAGTTAATAATAGTAAGTTTTACTTAGATTTATTAAAATAATATTAAAATTAGGGGGGTGTTAGTGTTAGACTTAGGTTTAGGGGTTAATAAGTTTAATATAGGTGGCGGCGGGGTCCGGGAGCAGCGGTTTAGGGGTTAAACATTTAATTTAGTTGCGCCTGGGTCCGGGAGCAGCGGTTTAGGGGTTAATGAGTTTAATGTTGGTTGCGGCGGTGTCGTGGGGGGCAGGATAGGGGTTAATAACTTTAATATAGGTGGCGGTGGGCTCCGGGTGCGGCGGTTTAGGGGTTAAACAATTTATTTAGTTGCGGCGGGGTCCGGGATCCGCAGGATAGGGGTTAATAACTTGAATATAGGTGGCGGCGGTGTAGCTGGGGGCAGGATAGGGGTTAATAGGTATGATGTAGGTGGCGGCGGGGTCCGGGAGCGGCGGTTTAGGGGTTAATACATTTATTATAGTTGCGGCGGGGTCCAGGAGCGGCAGTTTAGGGGGTAATAACTTTATTTAGTTGTGGGGGGCTCCGGGAGTGGCGGTTTAGGGGGTAAAACAGTGTAGTTTAGTGTGGGTGCTTAGTGACAGGCTATCAAAAAAGCTGCGAAGAAGCCGATGAGCAGCGAGATCGATGACTGTCAGTTAACAACAGTCCGCTGCTCATCGCTCCGTACTTGGTGCGCGGCTTCTTGACAGATTTTTTGATAACTTTGGCGAAGGTATTCAGGTCCGCGGCGGCGATGGTAGGCGAGATTAGGTGAGCGTATTGGGCCGGCGAATGCAGGAAAGTAGACGGCTTCATACATAGAGGCCTTTGTGTCCTGCTGGAGTACATTGTAAACTCTTGCACGTTCTCAGTGGTAAGTGGTGGTTCATGAAGTCCCTTAAAACTGCATGCTCTATCTGGTGATTTCAATGATTTTATAAATCAAAGCTGGAGGAGCACGGAAATGAAAGAAGTGACGGAATTCCCCCTCGGGCTGTCTGTTCTGCCCTGTCTTTTAGCAGGATGTATATGTCAATGGATTCTGCATGCCAAAAAGCTGAGAGCTGCATTCCTATGTCAGTCAATCACTGTAAATTACGCTGCAATTTCAAACAGATAAAGAGTAACATAACATAGCCCCATCATTTTTAAATTGGAAGCTAACTAAAGGGGAAATATTCTAACTGTTTACCGTTTGCCTTTCAAAATCAGTTATTTCCATTAAGCTAAATTTTGATATTTAAAACAGTAATCCAGTTTGTGCAAAGCAATTGAGTTTAAAGATGTTTTAACGAGTAATCCTACCACATCTCTTTAGATTTGTTAAATTATATATATAATAGTCACCAAATACTACAGCACTGGGGTTCATGAGGTGTACACAATGGGCTCTATGTAACAAGCTCCGTAAGGAGCTTGATGGCCCCTGTTTCTGGCGAGTCTTCAGACTCGCCAGAAACAGCAGTTATGAAGCAGCGGTCACAAAGACCGCTGCTCCATAACCTGTCTGACCTGCTCTGAGCAGGCGGACAGACATCGCCGGAAATCAACCCGATCGAGTACGATCGGGTTGATTGACACCCCCCTGCTGGTGGCCCATTGGCCGCGAGTCTGCAGGGGGCTGCGCTGCACCAGCAGCTCTTGTGAGCTACTGGTGCAATGCTGAATACGGCAAGCGTATTGCTCGCCGTATTCAGCGAGGTCTGGCGGACCTGATCCAGGGTGTCGGATCAGGTCCGCCAGACCTTCATAACTAGAGGCCAATGACTGATTTATAAAATAAAAACACACAAAATACAATAATCAGTCTAAGCAAATTAATTTAATAGAAAATGATGAGGGCTTTTACAATCTACAGGACACAAAAACCTATTGGTGACTTTTGCAGACTTTTCATAGACCTACATGAGAGCAAAACATAAGCAGCCAATGGAAGAAGAGAGCATCATAAAAAATGTATTGTTTATATGTTAAAGAGAAAAATAAGAACGTATTAGTATCACTCTTGCCTATAACCATAAAATAAAATTGAAAGCCGAATGTGATTCAGCAACCTCACACTGACAATAAAGTTCTCAGAGTATGCAAAAGGTATCACAAATGCGTTAATAAAATGTATGCAGAAATAGTAGATGAAAAAGATAAAACTAGGACTTTTTGCCAACCAAAAATATTTCCAGCGCGTTGGTGATTATAATTTAATCATGATAAATGTACTCTGTTAGGGATGACTAGCTTGTCAGTATGTTAACAAGTTTTACTTTGATTCAATGGGGGATATTTATCAAAGGTCTGTCGGACCTGATCCGACATTGCGGATCAGGTTCGACAGACATCGCTGAGTGCGGAGAGCAATACGCTCTCCGTATTCAGCGTTGAACCAGCAGCTCTTGTGAGCTGCTGGTGCAATGACGCCCCCTGCAGATTCACGGCCAATAGGGCACCAGCAGGGGGTGTCAATCAACCCGATCGTATTGGATTGGGTTGAATTGTGGCGATCTCTGTCCGCTGCTTTATAACTGGTGTTTCTAGCGAGCCTGAAGGCTCACCAGAAACACGGGGCTTCAAGCTCAGTATGAAGCTTGATAGATATGCCCCAATGGGGCCGATTTAACATGCTGCGAATGCAGCAGTTTCCACGCAAGCAGTCAGGCATCCCGGAAACATAAGTTAAGAAGCAGTGGTTGATTGACACCCCCTGGCACTTTAGCTTTGTTTTTGTCGTTAATTCTGGCCATTTAGTTTTTGGATTTCAAAATCAGGAAATTAACAAAGCAAATAATGGCTATGTGCTGTTTTTATTATTGAGGGTATTAACGTCAGAGGTGTTTGTAATTGTGATCACCGTAAAAACACACTTACAATACCGGCTAAAGTTCACAAATTGTTATATGTCAAAAACAAGCACAAAAATTAGATCAACAACTTATTTGTTTTATTTGTGAACATGTTTCATGATTTAAAAGTGGGATTTGTTTACTATTTCAGCATCTGAATAAAACATTTGGTGAAATGTTAATTTGTGAAATCAACAGCGTTGGTTCTAGACAATAAAATTTGAGTGCGGAAAAAGGTTGGCCACAAAGCAAAATATAAAGGGTGCCAGATTGCCTTTGGGTGACCTCTATTATTGCTTACTATTTCTACATTTATTTTTTTATTGAAATCACTTTTTTCTTAGGGTGGTAGAGCCAGCCAGCTGTGGTTACCTTTGCCACAGGCTGTTGCACCTCAATTTATGTCTTTCACAGCCTGAGCTATATGTCTATGGGGTAGATTTAACAAGCGGATGCTGCAATCTACCCTCAAAGTTTCTGGCTCGCCGGAAACTTATGTTATAAGGCTGCACCTTAGTTTGTCCGACAACTGCAATCATCCCGATCCGATTAGGATGATTGACGGCTCCTGCTAGTGGCCAATTGGCCGCGAATGTGCAAGGTGCGGCATTGCACAAGCATTTCCCAAGAAATGATTGTGCAATGTTAAATGTCGACAGCATATGCTGTCGGCGTTTAGTGATCTCGGGTGACCATATAATAAATCTACCCCTATGGCTCTAATGATGAGACCTATGGTCAATAGAAGCTTGTTAGACATTCTGTCTAGCCTTTAATACTAGTAAAACATACTAGATTGTAATAGACAATGTTGTTATATTAGAAATAACTGCTCATTAAAATATATGATTCATGACTCGGGTATGTGTGTCTTTATTCTTCATTGGGGATTCATTCTGTTTTTTTCTACAGAGAACTATGGTACTTTGGCGTCAGATGAGCAACCATATCATCTATGCTAAACATGCGTAACATACACAGGTATCAAGTGTTTTTGTGAGTTTACATAAACAAGTATTTATGATAAACACTTCCCTGTGTGATTACTGCCCAAGCGAGCCATCTGCCAGTGCTTCACTGTGCACTATTTATGGGAACCTTGAAGCTTAGTTTATGTGAAGAAAATCAGGCCCATTTATCAAGCTCTGTATGGAGCTTGAAGGGCCGTGTTTCTGGCGAGTATTCAGACTCGCCAGAAACACAACTTATGAAGCAGCGGTCTAAAGACCGCTGCTCCATAACCCTGTCCTCCTGCTCTGAGCAGGCGGACAGGAATCGCCGGAAATCAACCCGATCGAATACGATCGGGTTGATTGACACCTCCCTGCTGGCGGCCGATTGGCCGTGAGTCAGCAGGGGGCGGCGTTGCACCAGCAGCTATTGTGAGCTGCTGGTGCAATGTTAAATGCGGAGAGCGTATTGCTCTCCGCATTTAGCGAGGTGTTGCGGAACTGATCCGCACTGTCGGATCAGGTCCGCAACAATTTTGATAAATAGGGGCCTATATATACAATTCTATGTTAATTACCAGCTCCCATATCCTTTAACATAGAATTAATTAGTTTATTTTTTTGTCTCCAGTAGTGACCAGAAATCTATCACCTAACTAGTTCTACTAAGTGTTGTGACTGGTGTTTATTACTGTACACTTCTATCCATGTTATGCCTTAAAGGGTGAAACACAAAATGTTTCTATCATGATTCAGACAGAGCATACAATTTAAACAACTTTTCATTTTACTTCTGTTATCAAATTTGCTTCATATTCTTGGTATCCTTTGTTGAAAAGCAGTAATGCACTACTGGGAGCCAGATGAACACATTGGGTGAGCCAATGACAAGAGGCACAAATGTTCAGCCTCAAATAAGCAGCTAGCATCCACTGGTACAATGCAGCTCCAGTGCCTACCTAGGTCTGCTTTCAACAAAGGAATACCAAGAGTACAAACCAAAATAGATAACAGAAGTTGGAATATTGATAAAAAATTGCATGTTCTGTCTGAATCATGAAAGTTTAACTTTGACTTTACTGTCCCTTTAAAGCTTTGGAGCTAAATTTTCTGTATAAAAATGGATTTTAGAGTAAAACGTGTGGCATTAGGAGTGTCATTTTATAGTCATAACTTTTGCAAGGACTGTAATCTTAACATAAAACAATACTAAAAGCAAAGAAAATAATAACTAATAATAATAATTATATATATATATATATATTTTATTTAAATCGCATATAAGCACTTATCCACTGGTGGAATAAATAAATAAAATATCTGTTAAAGGGACACTCAGGTTTTATTAAATTTTCATGATTCAGATACAGCATGTCATTTTAAACAACTTTCCAATTTACTTCCATTAAAAAAAATGTGCACAGGCTTTTATATTTACACTTTTTTGAGTCACCAGCTCCTACTGAGCATGTGCAAGAACTCAGACTATACGTATATGCATTTGTGATTGGCTGATTGCTATCACATGGTATAGGGGGAGTGGAAATATACATAACTTTGAAATGTGTTAGAAAATAATCTACTGCTCATTTTAAATTCAGAGTAAATGCTATTGTATTGTCTTGTTATCTTGCATTTGTTGATTATGCAAATCTGCTGTGTTTACTGGTCCTTTAAGAAACATTCACATTCGTGACGAATATATTAATTTTCATTTCATTGTAACAAAATAAATATTTGAATGAATGCACTAATTTAAAGAATAACACATATATACTAATACAATTCATTAGTGTGTATGTATATATATATATATATATATATATATATATATATATAGTATATATATATATTCATTATCCTTAAAATTAGATTTTAAAGGTTAAATACTTGCCTATAGCGCAGTGGGGAGCCAAGCTAATCTGAGCATTCTTTAGTGTCCAGGGCTGCGCTAATATGAGGATTAGTACAGCTGGATCCTGCGCTAAAGGAGAAGGTCCTTTAGTGAATCCTCTGGGATTCGCAGCCCCCTCCTATTAGTGTGGCCCTGGACTCTGTGAGGAAGTGTTGAATTAGCCCTGCTCCCCACCTTGCTATAGGTAAGTATTTAACCTTAAAGGGACACTGAACCCAATTTTTTTATTTTGTGATTCAGATAGAGCATGCAATTTTAAGCAACTTTAAACAAATTTACTCCTATTATCACATTTTCTTCATTCTCTTGGTATCTGTATTTGAAAAACAAGAATGTACATTTAGATGCCGGCCCATTTTTGGTGAACAACCTGGGTTGTTCTTGCTGATTGGTGGATAAATTCACCCACCAATAAACAAGTGCTGTCCAGTGTTCTGAACAAAAACGGTCTGGCTCCTTAGCTTAGATGACTTCTATTTCAAATAAAGATAGCGTACTTACCTGCTTCAATACTTCATTTAACTTTCAAGGCAAGGGCCTCTAGTTATCAAGCCATCTACTTACCTGCATTCGCCGGCCCAATACGCTCACCTAAGCTCGCCTACCATCGCCGCCGCGGACCTGAATACCTTCGCCAAAGTTATCAAGAAAGCTGTCAAGAAGCCGCGCACCAAGTACGGAGCTATGAGCAGCGGACTGTTGTTAACTGACAGTCATCGATCTTGCTGCTCATCGGCTTCTTCGCTGCTTTCTTGCTAGCCTTTCACTAAGCACCCACACTAAACTATAGTGTTTTACCCCCTAAACCGCCGCTCCCGGAGCCCCCCGCACCTAAATAAAGTTATTACCCCCTAAACCGCCGCTCCTGGACCCCCCTGCCACCTACATTATATGTATTAACCCCTAAACCGCCGCTCCCGGAGCCCCCCGCACCTAAATAAAGTTATTACCCCCTAAACCGCCGCTCCTGGACCCCGCCGCAACTATAATAAATATATTAACCCCTAAACCGCCGCTCCCGGACCCCACCGCCACCTATATTATACCTATTAACCCCTAATCTGCCGCCCCCTATACCGCCGCCACCTATACTAAAGTTATTAACGCCTATCCTGCGGATCCCTGACCCCGCCGCAACTAAATAAATTGTTTAACCCCTAAACCACCGCTCCCGGACCCCGCCGCAACTAAATTAAATGTTTAACCCCTAAACCGCCTCTCCCGGACTCCGCCGCAACTAAATTAAATGTTTAACCCCTAAACCGCCGCTCCCGGACCCCGCCGCCACCTATATTAAACTTATTAACCTCTAAACCTAAGTCTAACACTAACACTAACACCGCCCTAACTTAAAGATTATTTAAATAAATCTAAATACATATTACAATTATTAACTAAATTATTCCTATTTAAAACTAAATACTTACCTGTAAAATAAACCCTAAAATAGCTACAATATAACTAATAATTATATTGTAGCTATTTTAGGATTTATTTTTATTTTACAGGCAACTTTGTATTTATTTTAAATAGATACAATAGCTATTAAATAGTTATTAACTATTAATAGCTACCTAGTTAAAATAACTACAAAATTACCTGTAAAATAAATCCTATCCTAAGTTACAAATACACCTAACTCTACACTATCATTAAATTAATTTAAAAAAATAACTACAATTACCTAACATTAAATACAATTAAATAAACTAAACTATAGTACAAAAACCCCCCCACTAAATTACAGAAAATAAATTTTTTTTTACAAGAACTTTAAACTAATTACACCTAATCTAAGCCCCCTAATAAAATAAAGAACTTCAATCCGATTGGCTGATTTAATCAACCAATCTGATTTTTCCTACCTTAATTCCGATTGGCTGATAGAATCCTATCAGCCAATCGGAATTCGAGGGACGCCATCTTGGATGACGTCATTTAAAGGACCAGGCATTCGGTGTTAGGACATCGTTGGAAGACGATGGCTCCGTGTCGGCTGGATGGAAGATGGCTCCGCTCCACTCTGGATGATTGAAGATAGAAGACTCCGCTTGGATGAAGACTTCGGCCGGATGGAGGACCTCTTCTGCCCCGCTTGGATGAAGAATTCGGCCCGGCTGGGTGAACACGGCTCAAGGTAGGGGGCTCTTCAGGGGGTTAGTGTTAGGTTTCTTTAAGGGGGGTTTGGGTGGGTTTTAGAGTAGGGTTGTGTGGGTGGTGGGTTGTCATGTTGGGGGGGTTGTATTTTTTTTTACAGGTAAAAGAGCTGATTACTTTGGGGCAATGCCCCGCAAAAAGCCCTTTTAAGAGCTGAAAAGAGCTGATTACTTTGTAATTTAGTATAGGGTATGGCATTTTAATATTTTGGGGGCTTTTTTATTTTATTAGGGGGCTTAGATTAGGTGTAATTAGTTTAAAGTTCTTGTAATTTTTTTTTCTTTCTGTAATTTAGTGTTTTTTTTTGTACTATAGTTTAGTTTATTTAATTGTATTTAATTTTAGGTAATTGTAGTTAAAAAAAAATTAATTAATTGAATGATAGTGTAGTGTTAGGTGTATTTGTAACTTAGGTTAGGATTTATTTTACAGGTAATTTTGTAGTTATTTTAACTAGGTAGCTATTAAATAGTTAATAACTATTTAATAGCTATTGTACCTATTTAAAATAAATACAAAGTTGCCTGTAAAATAACAATAAATCCTAAAATAGCTACAATATAATTATTAGTTATATTGTAGCTATTTTAGGGTTTATTTTACAGGTAAGTATTTAGTTTTAAATAGGACTAATTTAGTTAATAATTGTAATATGTATATAGATTTATTTAAATAATCTTTAAGTTAGGGGGGTGTTAGTGTTAGTGTTAGACTTAGGTTTAGGGGTTAATAAGTTTAATATAGGTGGCGGCGGGGTTCGGGAGCGGCGGTTTAGGGTTTAAACATTTAATTTAGTTGCGGCAGTTTAGGGGTTAAACATTTAATTTAGTTGCGGTGGGGTCCGGGTGCGGCGGTTTAGGGGTTAAACAATTTATTTCGTTGCGGCGGAGTCCGGGATCCGCAGGATAGGGTTTAATAACTTTAATAAAGGTGGCGGCGGTATAGGAGGCGGCAGATTAGGGGTTAATAGGTATAATGTAGGTGGCGGCGGGGTCCGGGAGTGGCGGTTTAGGGTTTAATATATTTATTATAGTTGCAGCGGGGTCCAGGAGCGGCGGTTTAGGGGGTAATAACTTTATTTAGGTGGCAGCAGGGTACGGGGGGCAGATTAGGGGTGTTTAGACTCGGGTTACATGTTAGGGTGTTAGGTGCAGACATCTCCCATAGAAATCAATGGGATATCGGGCAGCAGCGAACATGAGCTTTCGCTGCTCTCAGACTCCCATTGATTCCTATGGGATCTGCTGCCTCCAGGGCGGCGGATTGAAAACCAGGTACGCTGGGTCAGAATAGTGCAGAGCGTACCTGCTAGTTATTTGATAACTAGCAAAAGTAGTCAGATTGTGCCGAACTTGCGTTCGGAACATCTGGAGTGATGTAAGAATCGATCTGTGTTGGACTGAGACCGGCGAATCGTAGCTTACGTCACTATATTCTATTTTTGCCGGTCTCTAGCCTTTGATAACTAAGGTGAATCAGCCTCGCCACAAATACGCTGCGGAATTCCAGCGTATTTGCAGTTGACGGCTTGATAATTAGAGGCCAAGGACTCCACTCTCAAATAAGTGGATAATAAATAATGTTTACATGTCATAAAAATGATGTACATCTACCTTTAGGTTGCATGTATAAGCTGTATTATTACTTGTGTATACATAGTACCATCAGAAAGATAATTATTTGCTGTAATCCAAAAGGTAAAACAAGTTGTTTCAAAGGGAAAGTCTACACCAGAATTTGTATTGTTTAAAAAGATAGATAATCCCTTTATTACCCAATCCCTAGTTCTGCACAACCAGCACAGTTATATAAATACATTTTTTTTACCTCTGTGATTACCTTGTATCTAAGTCTCTGCAAATTGCCCCTTTATTTCAGTTCTTTTGACAGACATCCATTTTAGCCAATCAGAGCTGGCTCACCTGAACTCCACGTGCATGAGCACAGTGTTATCTATATGACACACATGAACTAACATAAATAGAAGAAATGACAAAGCGCTAGTGAGGTCATTTTTTTTCTCACACATTAATTAACACCCTCTAGTGGTGAAAAGCTGTCAAAATGCCCTGAGAGGAGATACGGCCTTCAAGGGCTTAGAAATTAGCATATGAGCCTCCTAGGTTTAGCTTTCAACTAAGAATACCAAGAGAACAAAGCAAAATAGGTGATAAAAGTAAATTGGAAAATTGTTTAATGTTACATTCTCTATCTAAATAATGAAAGTTTATTTTGGACTAGACTGTCCCTTTAAATAAATATAGACTGTTATTTGTATTTTAGAACACAAAAAACCCCATAAATTTAAAGACACAGACAGAGAAGATTGTGACTTACTGGTTGTTATTTTGTTTTAAGAAAAATATTAATGAAAAAGTTTGGATTTTGGAATTGTGGATTTGGTAATTTGTAACTGTAATTAAGGGAATTTTCTCCTTTATCTACATAAATAAAGTCTCTGCATCTGAGTTTTGCCTATTAAAATAAGAGGACCTTTTTTTTAACAAATAAATTAAAACAATATTATCAGAAAATTGATGAGATTTGTGGAGAATATAATTGATAACTTTAAAATAAGATAAACAGGGAATTTGAGCTAGCAGAAATAGATACTGTACCTAATGTTTTGGGGTTTAAGTTGAAATATTTAAATACTGTAAAGGATTTACTTTTTTGTATGTTGTATATTAAGAAATTAAATTTGCATTTCTATGGATAATTAGCTTCAAAATACAATTTTAGATGAAAAATGATATATGGAGGTCCTAAGCCAAGAAAGACCCTATTTCCCCCTCTGATTTAATTAGAGGGGTATGAGACACCTCATGTGAAAAAAGTGAATTCCCGCTTTTAATTGATGGGCTAATCCTCTCTCAAATTTTCTGGTGACTGCTGAGTTAATAGTGCTCACCTACCCCAGGTACAACCCTGTTCGTTTTTTTTTCCCCTTAATGTGTTTCCAATTACTATTTTTTTTTAATTTTTTTTTTATTGAGGTAATTGAACAGCTAATTACAGGCTTAATACAAATGGGTATTATCATTCAAACATAAGCAGAGTAACTGAAGCGAGCTATCAGTCATGGCAAATCTTCAGAGTATATAAGTGCCGTTATTATCTGGTCTAAAGAATTTGGTAAACATAACTAACATACACCAAGATTACAAGTTGTGCGCTAAACCGGATGAATAAATAACGCAAAAATCACACTCTTTATTGCGTTACCATTACAAGTTACTGAAAAACCTTCTTTTGTTGTGCAATATGGTACGATAAGTTCCATACCGCACAAAACCCAAGGCCTGACTTGACGTGCTTGTGCATGTTTTCCCCATAGACATCAATGGAGAGAACGTGTTAGGAAAAAAAACTAATTCCTGCGATCACGGAATGGCAATAACGTTATTTCCATTGATGTCTATAGGGAAAAGAAAGTTATGTTAATACCTAACACCATAACATAGACCCCTAGTCTAAATACCCCTAATCCATCGCCCCCGACATCGCCGGCACTAAATAAAGTTATTAACCACTAAACTGCCGGCCCCCACATCGCTACTACTATAATAAAACTATTAACCCCTAAACGGCCGGCCCCCCACATCGCTACTACTATAATAAAACTATTAACCCCTAAACCGCCAGCACCCCACATCGCAAAACACTAAATTAAACTATTCCCTATACTTTAAATTAAATTTACAATATAACTATCTTAATATAAATAAAAGCTTACCCGTTAAATAATAAAAAAAAACTAAGATTAAACTATAAATAAACCTAACATAACTATTTTAAGAAAATAAAATAAATATATGAAACAATCAGAGATACGTAAGGACATACATGGGCCCAGAGGAGCTATTAAGTGAAGCCTTAATTAGTTGCACTGATCGTGGCCGCTAGCAGCGCCAGCAAAAAACAGGAAAGAAAGTAATAGCTTTGGGCTTTGACTAAAAAATAACAACAATCGGATCCTTGCTTAGCACTGTCTCTATTAAGTTATGAAGACTAATCTTGAGTCTCTAATAGAGGGCATAAATATCTCGTCCCTAAGATAGGAAAAATAGTGTATGAAAATAGAGACTAAAGTTAGAACACTAAAATATTTTGAGGCGCATGAGTAGAAATGAAGAACCCTGTAACGTAGTGTCGATTATACATCTTAGCAAAGGCAAGGAAGATGTATGATGTATTTTACAGTAGAAATAGTCATGTTCCTAAATACACAATTCACATGTAATTGCAAGGTAGTTAATAAACTAAAACTGAGAAGTTCACAGGTTCTGTAAAACAAACATAGCATTAATGTGAACCACGCTTATTAACCATAGAATGCCTTAAAGGGACACTCAAGTCAAAATAATCTTTTATAATTCAGATAGTGCATGCAGTTTTAAAACACTTTCCAATTTACTTCCATTATCAAATTTTACACAGTCTTTTTATATGCACACTTTCTGGGGAACAAAATCCTACTGAGCATGTGCACAAGCTCACAGGGTATACATATACTTGTCTGTGATTGGCTGATGTCTATCACATGATACAGGGAGCCAGAATATCAGAGAGAAAATAAATTTGTCAGAAAAAAAATCTACTGCTTATTTGAAATTTAGAGTAGCTTTTATTGCATTGTATTTTTATTATGCACATGTTAATTATAAAATTCTACTGCATTGAGTGGTCCTTTAAGGGTAAATATTCACATTAAAAATTAAACGGTCATAGATTAAGGCATACCTGAAAACAGAAAAAAATAAAAACAATGGGAACATTGAACCGTCCGAGGAGCAGAATATAGCCTTACACTGTTTGCCATTCATAAAATGTCCAAGGAGAGGAGTGAAAGGAGAAACAATGTCCTTTGGAAATATACATTCGCTAGTCCACTCCAAAAAAATAAGCACCAGTCTCCGATGCAGATAGGGGAACCCCCCCTGAATCTAACCTGAACTGCTGCACGTACCCTTTAATACCCTGCACCATGGTAAATATCTTAAGAACCTGGAGAAGTCACTGTACCTCGCGGCCGGAATCTGGCTGGGTTGGATGTCGAGGCAAATGTATCCAGTGGTTTTGAGTGGCATGTATCAGGTTATAATCAAAGGTCTGACCGGGCGGCGGGCTCCACCATCGATTTTCCTTCTCACTTAGATGCAGCACTGAACTAGGTAGCGGCTTTTCCATATTGCAACAAAGTTTCACAGTTCAGTCAATAGGATTTTAGAGAGAGAGAGAGATGATTGTCTAAGTTAAAATATCATTTTATTGAATTCGTTAAAACAGACCTGGCACAGCACATAGAAATCCCCACTGCTGACGCGTTTCCTGCCTCACGGGCAGTTCATCAGAGCATACAGAGATCACCTGAAGCTGCTGTTTTAAACATACAGGTACACAAAAAAAGTCCAATCACATAGAAGCTAGGTAAGTGCAGAAAACACCCACCCTTTAACTCATTCAATTCCATTAACATATTATACATTATTTAAGTGTGACTGAACCAATTGGGTTCCTAAGAGATAACAGCACAAAAAATAAAAATACAAAATAAAGAACAAAGTATGATTCAAAATATAAAATTTGAATGTTTAGAATAAACTCTTATTTGGGAACATTTTAAATCGTAACAATTTATTTAAAAGAGTTACGCCTATAATCTGATGTTAAAACTTGCTAAAGTTTAATAATAATAATAATGAAATAAAGGTGAGTTAACCCATTGCCGTTAGAGTATATAAGATAAATGCAAAATGTAGTCTAAGGGTCATCACCAAGACTTTATCAGTCAAAAAATAAACAAGAAAAAGATGGATAAATAACTTTAAGCAAGTAACTGAGCCAACAATTCAATGTTTGATTACATATTCCTGAAAAGGCACATACAAAGGAAACATTAATTTTGAATTAGAAAGACACTAGATTCTGAAATAGCATAAATTGTAAAAT
Organism: Bombina bombina; assembly: GCF_027579735.1. Lineage (NCBI taxonomy): Eukaryota > Metazoa > Chordata > Amphibia > Anura > Bombinatoridae > Bombina > Bombina bombina. Next base: position 190,625,151 of record NC_069507.1, on the reverse strand, counting down.
GTTTGCAAGGGGTCAGACTGGCCAAAATAACACCTATCTTTCTGCAGTGTGTAATTCATAAATATAAATCAGCTCCTATCTATGAAAAGTTTGACATCGCTAATTTTATTTATTCCCAGTGGATGACCCGTTTTTAAAGTGTGAATCCAAAATATTTCTCTTTTTGATAAGGCCTGATATCTATCTCCTCCTCTAGCTCCCAGTGTGACTTGCTCAATCCCCTGAAAAAGAAAGTGAGCAAGTCCATTGGTATGTGTAAAGAAATGTTTTGCAACTGGAGTCTTTGGAACCTCTGCTTCCAATGACAAAAGATGCTCTCTTATTCGATCTTTGAGATTCCTTGAAGTAAGGCCAACGTATTGAAAATTGCAAAATGAGCAAGTTATAAGATAAATTACATACACAGAATTACAGTTGATAGATTCTCTTATTTTATAGGAAATCCCAGTCTGCATAGATTTGAAGCTATTGCCTACAAGTGCATAGTCACAGCATTTGCAAGGTTTAGTACCACATTTATGAAAGCCAATATTAGTTGGTAGCCAGTTATTTTTTGTATTCTCCCTGGTTTTAATTTTGGAAGAGAAATTCTTTCTTATTTTGTCACCTATAGTATCAGATCTGCTAGCAACAAAATTACAATTACCAGATATCAACCTGAGATCAGCATCTCTCTCCAGCAATGGCAATCTTGTTTTGATTATATTGCAGATATCTCCAAATTGTCTACTGTATTTGGTGACAAAATTAATACCTTTTTTTTGTTTCAATCCCTGATCAGAATTTGAAATAATACGATCTTTTAGTAAATTATTTCTATCAAAGCTTGACACCAAATTAGACTGTTTTTTTAAGTCCTCTAAATCATAACCTCTGGCTACCAAGCGCTCTGTTAAATCATTGGCATGTTTCCAATAATCACTTAGATTAGTACAGTTGCGTCTGAGTCTAATGTATTGGCCCTTTGGTATCCCCTTTTTTAAATGTTTGGGATGGGAGGAGTCTGCCCTAAGGATAGTATTACCACTTATTTCTTTCCTATATGATTCTGTAAATATTGTTTGACCATCATTCCTAAGATATATATCAAGGTAAGGAATGCTGTTGTGGGATGCACTGAAGGTGAACCTGAGATTACCATCATTGCAATTGAGATAGTCTATGAAATAATTTAGTTCTCCCTCAGTGCCATCCCACACCAGCAAAATATCGTCTATATACCTGGTATACATCTTAATATTGTTATGAAAGATGTTACTCTCACTAAAAATCTTTAGAATTTCAAAATTTGCCAAATAGAGATTTGCATACGAGGGGGCAAATTTTGCCCCCATCGCAGTGCCCCTAAGTTGAATGAAAAATTCTCCATTGAAAATGAAAAAGTTTCTGTTCAATAGAAAAGATGTAGCCATTAGAATAAATTCTATCAAATCAGCATCATATCCAGAATATCTCTCCAGCATTTTTTTCATGGCATTTAGCCCCAGATTATGCGGAATACATGAGTATAAAGAGATTACATCTATGGTGACAAAAAGAAAACTCTTTTTCCATTCAAAATTTTGAATCAACCTGATCAGATGCTTGGTATCTCTTAGTAACCCAGGTAGCGATTGCACAATTGGTTGCAACTGGGCATCTACCCATTGGCCTAACTTCTCCCCCAGGGAGCCAATCGCAGAAATGATTGGTCTCCCTGGGGGATTCACCAAAGATTTATGTATCTTTGGTAAAAATTTGAAAACCGGTACTCTTGGGTTCTCAACAAAGACAAAATCACATGTTTTGGTTGTGAGTATGGAGTTCTCCAGCCCCAAATCCAAAAGATGTCTTAATTCTTTCTGGAATTTGTTTGTAGGATTAAATGTCATTTTTTTATAAGTATCAATGTCATCCAATTGCCTATAGGCTTCTTTTAGATAATCAGTTTTATTTAAGACTACAATGGATCCCCCTTTATCCGAGTCAACAATCACTATATCTTGATTATTTTTTAAATTCATTAATGCCTGTGTCTCTTTATTACTTATATTTTTATAAGTGTGTTTGCCTGACTTTTCATTATCAATTACTTTCTCTGACAGAGAGATAAGATCTTGTTCCAAAATAGAATGGAAAAGCTCAATGACATCATTTCTAGCATTCACTGGATAAAAAACACTAGGTTTCGACTCTTTAATCAAACATTGTTTTGTATGACTACCAATCTCTAGGTCAACATCTTGTAGCTCACACAAAGACACTATGTCACAAAGATCTTTAAAATTACATGTATCATTGACTGTAATTGCGTCTTTCTGTGTGCCACTGGGCTGATCATCAGTACCTAGATTTCTAAAATGTTTAGTTAGAGTAATTTTACGGACAAATTTATTAATGTCCAACATTGTTTCAAATAAGTTGAAATCCCTAGTTGGTGAGAAACCCAGTCCTTTGCTTAATACAGAGATTTCATTAGGATCCAGTGTAATTGATGATAAGTTGATTATTTGTCGTTTTTGTTGTTTTTCTTCTTCCATTGTGTGCGTCGGCTCGGATACCTGGGTATCATTAGTCCCGGTACTGGATTCTCCTCTGGTTTTTCTTTTTGTTTTTCTTTTTTGTTGTTGATCACTGGATTCTCCCCGTTTTTTGGTTTAGCTCCCAGTTTGGAATCAATGTCTGCAGATGTTCTAATGGGTGTGGAAGTAGTAGGTACAGCTGGATCTATTACAGTTGTTGAGGATGAGCTTGTGTTAGTTTCACTTAAGCCTGCTGTACTTTCAAAGCTTGAAAAAGTGACTTTCCTTGGGTTCTTATCTTTGTTTTTATTTTGGTTGAAAATTTTCTGCTTATTATTCTTATTTCTTCGCATATTCCTCTCAGTATTCCAGCTGTATACTATACCCAGTTCATAATCTTTGGAGTCCCTTTCATATTTTTTATATTTGTGGTCCGACAACTCCACACTCAATTTCTCCAGAATCTCATCTAATTGGTTTTGATAGGGTAGTAGTTTTTCGTCATCCTTAAATAACTCCAATTGTTTATCCATAGATTCAATTTCAACTAGTATGTTTTCTCTTTGTTCTTTTTTGAACTTCACCAGTTTCTCCATTAATATTAGGGAGCAATCTGACAGAGATTCATTCCATGTAGACATAAATTCTGGGTATTCCCTGTGAAATGCCGAGAACTTTTTAATTCTCAAACCTCTGGGAATTCTTTTCTCTTCCAGATATTGTTCTAAGAATTCTATGTCCCACCAGAGTTTTAATTCCTTAATATGTGTCCTATAATGTGTTATATGTGTTATAATCAAAGGTCTGACCGGGCGGCGGGCTCCACCATCGATTTTCCTTCTCACTTAGATGCAGCACTGAACTAGGTAGCGGCTTTTCCATATTGCCAACCATTGTCACAGCCACAGCAACATTGTGGGTCACATTTGTTTCAATAGTCGGATAGTGCGATATCACAGCATGACTCTCCTCCTGAAACACTCTCCGACATGTCTGATCCACCAGCGGCATTCAACAACAGTGTGCTGTACACTAGAGCAGGTGGGTATGTTACCGTATTTTGAGCCATTTCAAAAGTCTGCCAAGACTCAGGTTGGTAAGAACTTATCACTTCTGGTGGCTCCGTCTGATGTTTCAGTGCAGGGTCTAGCTTCTCAATCTTATTGGTGCTTTCCCAGGCTGCCTTAATTTGTTTTTCAAAGTGAAGAACTAGGAAACGGTCTAAAGCTGTTAGCAAAGCTTGTTCCATAGGCTCCATTGTATGGATAGTAGTGTAGAGGTTATAGCTCAAACTAGCTATTTTACCCTGGTGAAATGGGGGGGGGGGGGTAGGCAGAGGCCACAGATGCACTTGTGCTGCTGCTGTAGGTATCACCGTTCTGGTACTTAAAACTGGAAGGATAGCCGCCAATTTTGATCACTGTGAGCAGCAACTGTAGTTCTATCAGGAACTATAAAATTAACTTCTCCATGGTGTCACTATCTGCTGATATGCAACGGATTCATCAGAGTTTCATTGCAGCTTCGAAGTAAGTCAGCCATCTTGGCCGCAGCCCGGAAGCGCTCCCCAACCCTGTGCAGTTTTTGATGAGCCCAGTCTGGAAAAATGAGAGCCTCCTCTTTACAATGTGATGTCTCATACCCCTCTCATTAGTAGATGATTGTCGTACCGAATGTATAGACTGCATGGGGGAGCTACAGCACAAACACACAATATCTGTCACCTGAAAGAAGAGATTACCTATTATTAAATGATGGGTCTCGTGTCACTTTGAATAGCAGATGATTGCCATAGAGATGACTAGGCTGCCATAGATATACTAGGTGCCTTTTACAGTGCTCTGTCCTATAAAAGGGACAGTAGCACCCAAAATAAGCACAACAATAGGGCAAAAAAAAAATTAAAAAAATGCTGGGTGACATGCTCACAACAGTGATTACCTAACAGAACCATAGATATATGTTGCCCCTTCCCTTCACAATAAATAGGTAAATGAGACATTGAAAGAAGCAATCTTGCTCTTTCAAATGTGTGGTCAGTTGTCATTCCATAGCAATGACAAATACCTCTCAGCACTGGATCTATTTTGGTTGTACTGGTGATTTGTAAGAGACCTTTATTTCTCCCTCACTATAGAAATATATGAAATTTGATAAAGTGGTGTTCCACAATTCAAATAAGGAGTTTAATGTCATTATAGCTACCACGAGATCGTCATAGCACTAATAATAACCAGGATGTAACCTCTAGACTCATTTTGTAGTGTGGTTGATGTTGGGGCTCATAGCTCCAGTTTACTCTGTGCTAATACAAAATTTAGGAATAAAAATCAATTGCAGAATTGCATGAATGTAATAATGGATGATATTTTGTGAAATTCTATATAGGGTCATTTTTTATGTTTTCATTTTCCAATTTTTCATTTTTTATTTTCTTTTTTGCTGCAATGGGAGAATTTGGACAGCAGTGGGATCATGCATACCTCAATAAAATTGATTAAGCCACCTCTCTGGAAAATCAAAATTTTGTGTCATTTTAAAACTAATCTAATATTTTTTATAGTTAGATATTTTAGACCTATAATTTTTTGCATAAATTGCAGATGGTGCAAAGTGACAAAAATATACACTTTACCTTCTGATTTTTTATTAATATTTATTGAACAATATATGTATTAAATCCTACATTTTGGTGTTTAGGGAAGGCAAATTGATGATAAATGTGCGACAATAAAATGTGTGTTGGAAATATTTAGAAAATAATGACTGATATTTTCCATATATGTCTTTTTTTTTACATTTTCTATGGTGGAATTTTCCTATATTACGATATTTCTGCAAGCTAAAGTTATTTTCTAAAAATGCATGCTCATGATTTATGTCGGTACCTCTTGATTTGTTTAATTCAACAGCTAAAAAAGCTCTAACATAGGGTTGTGAAATAGTTAAGCAACGACGGGGTTAATTCTTGATATACAATATATTATAGATTTAAAATTAAAATAAATAACTGTAATCTTTTTTTATTATCCCTTTAAACTTTAAAAAAGGTACCATGGGCACTTGAGAGAATATTTAGAAGATTATCATTAGACATGTGCGTTTCGGTTCGGTCCAAATCGAAATTCGGACGAATTTTGCCAAATTCGGAATTCGGATCGATTTGAATTTCCGAATTGCGGCAGTGCCGAATCTACCGAATAAATCCGAATCGATTCGAATTTATTCAGATGGATTCGGATGGCCATGTATTACACTAGTATTGTACAGTATACTAGTGTAATACACAGCACATCCCACTTAACAGTGCCGAAATTCCGAAAAATCCGAATCGATTCGAACCGAATCGAACTGAACCGAATTTCACACGAAATCCGAAACGAATTCATTCGATTTCTTCCAAATTCGAATCGGTCCGAATCGATCCGAACCGAATCGAATTTTTGGCGGCTGCACATGTCTAGTTATCATTATGTTATTTCAAAAAGGTTTGACACCCCTTATCTAGTATCTTAGTAGAGCCCCATCATGTCCCTTTAATGCTGTATATAAATCAAAGAATATCTTAAATTCTATGTAATTCTCCGTATTTTTAATCTCCTAAACAAAATAAAAATTACAGATTAAAAGCAAATAGGTAACTGTAAAACCTCACATTCATCCCTAGTAAAACTGTACTGTTAGTACTGATCCAGCAGGGGGAGCAACTGACATTGTGTAGCATTTGTACAGCGATAGTAAAAGAATATATATTTAGAAGATGAAATATATATAAGTTCTTTTGTGTGGTTAGCATTTTGTTTGCTCTACTGTTTTTCCAAAGTTAATATCAAGTACAATGAACCCAAGCCCAAAAGAGCTTACAATCTATGAGTTATGTGTCAACATAGTAAATAAAAGAGGCTGTATATTATTTACCTAATAGTCTTCAAGCTATGGGTAAGCTTTGTGGCAGCGAAAAGCAGTTGATAGATTGTTTTTATGGATTGTATCAAAGTTCATGCCTTCATCGATGCTGTTTATCTTTTTCACATGAAGGTGAACAAACCAAAAGTAATATGGTGCTTCTTAATTCCACACATGAAATATAGGATTAGACCATCTATTCATGTGATGCTGAAACTTATTGCTAGGAAGATTAAGTACATGGTTGCAAAGCACAAACATAAATATACACATACAAACACAGTCATGAAATCTGTCCTACAAAGGTTATGAAGATGACTCACATCAATGACAGTAATAAAACTAGGTGGAAAAAAAATTAAAATTTACAGCAGTAATAAAATGACTTTATCCTTCTATACCTTATACGATTTTAATGCATTTTACCAGTTTTTAATTTGTTTTTATGTATTTAAACGGTTTTAAATTTATTACGAAACTTTTTTATTGCACCAATATGTTTTATCAATCTAAAGCTTTTTCAATTAATTATTTAATTGTAGATTTAAACACACACGGTTAGATTACAAGCGGAGCACTAAATATCGCTTGCGTGCAAGCAATATTAATGCTCTACTCTGTAATGCCAGCACATGATAATGTGTGCTGGTATTATAAGTAAATTGCAATGCGAATGCAAGCTCGTATTGCAAGGAAGCATTGCGCTTACAAGATCGTGCTTCCATAGGCTCCAATAGAAGCCTCGTCCTGATGCCGTCAGAGATGGCATAAGAACCTCACGCAGGGAAGGGGGTATGTAACGCAGCAATGGGCAGCATTTTTAAATATATATGTATATGAATATATACATATATATTTATGTGTTAACATGTTTATATATAGCCAGTTCCCATAGACCGCAATGTAAAGGCATTTTTCATTGCCATTTTTTTCTAAATACTAACACCCCACACCTGCCAACTTTAAAGCACCAAAACTGCCTAGTGCAGTTATTTTGTACTTTTTTTTATAACTATAACGCATTTGGGGCACTTTTAGAAAATTGGAATGACTGGTTAATTATCACTCGCCCGCAAACGGGCAAATTTGTGATCTAGCCCACAGACTGGGTTTGCATTGATTTTGCTAAAACTGAGCCACTAAATATGAACCAATTCAGCTGGGGTAAAAGTGTTTCAGCTTCTATTTCCCTGTAATTTTACTTATTTCCTTATTCTTTTTTTACAGGTGCATGAAAATGTCATCAATGTAACGCTACAACCATTTTCATTTAAAGTAAAGTCATATAGAGTATGAAACTTTCCAATTTACTTCTCTTATCAAATGTTTTTATTTTTTTCTCTTGCTTCTACAATCTAATTTACTTTTTCTCTTGGTATCCTTTATTGAAAAGCATACCTAGGTATGCCCAGGAGCAGCAGTGCACTACTGGGAGCCAGCTGCACACATAATGCCTCTTATAATTGTCTCAGCTGATGTGTTCAGCTAGGTCCCAGTACTGCATTGCTGCTTCAACAAATGATACTAAAAGAATGGAGCAAATTGTAAAATTACATAATTAACAAGTACATAATTAAAAGACAAGGTAATAACACTTACTCTGAATTTCAAATAAGCAGTAGATTTTTTTTGTCTGACAAATTTATTTTTTCTCCCATTTTCCAGCCCCCCCCTATCATGTGAGAGACATCAGCCAATCACAGACTAGTACACTTATACCCTGTGAGCTTGTGCACATGCTCAGTAGGATCTTGTTCCCAAGAAAGGCCTCTTTTCCATTGAGTCGTAATTCAGTTTGCGTGCACTCGCAAACCGTTAAATATGCTGTCAGAAGCAATATCGTTTATCAACTGTTTCCAATGGAGCGTTATACCTCAATATCGATAGTCGTTCTTTGGCTGCTGAAAAGATCTTTGCGTCCCATAGAAAGTAATAGAAGCCGTAAATCGATAAATTATACCAGTTTTCCAATGAAAGCGCAAACCGTTAATACACTGTCGGAGGCTGTCGATACATTGAGAAATATTACACCCAGCTCAACTAGGTGTAAAAGAGGAGAATTGTGCTTTTTGAGGCCTATTTTCTATTGAAATTATAAAACTTGCAAATAATGCAAGTGTTTTAATGTAGAAATAAATTGTTATAAGTAATTTTTATTGTTGTCTCATGTATAGGAATAGTTAAACTTATATTCTAATAGAAATATGCACTATGTGCAGAATTATATAACATTATTTTTAAGGTTTACTGACACTTTAAATTAGGATTTACGCTGTGCATATTTAATACAATTTATGCCTGTGTAATGTACATACAAATTTTACATTTTTTATAAAATACAATTTTTGTTGAATGATTTTGTTGCGATTTTTGATGCACCTTAACAATACCATTTTTTTTCCTGCGCATTTTTGTGTAAATGTCTCAATTATTTGTTTAGTAATATTTTTAAAATACAAATTTTATTGTGCACTTTTGTAATATATACGCATCTCCTCCCCATATGAAAATGCAGTATACGCCCCTTAGCGAGACACCCTATTTTCAGTTTATAAAGGCTTTAGATCATTCCACTAGGGAAACAGAAGCATTAGTAAACATTCTTTAATTATCTCGCCAGCCCAGAGACCTTTAGTTTAGATCATCGCGCCCTTAGAAATTAGCTTCTTTGTCAAGGTTAAACAATTGAGCTAGATTACAAGTGGCACTTGTATTACAAGTCTAGACTCTAAAGTAAATGCAATTGTACAAGCACACGTATATTTATGTACATGTGTATGTATATGTTTATGTATATGTATGTCTATACATGTGTATTTATGTTTAAATGTGTATATATGTACAGTATTTACATACATATCTATACATATAAACACATATATACACATGTATACACTACGTAAATATGTATATACACTTTGGAGCCCTTTCCAGTCAAATACCTGAAAATATATAAAAAAAAAATGTTTGTATATACTGTACATATTTTACATTCCAATGTTCTTCACATAGGGGAATATGTTCTTTTTATTTTTAAATAGATATTTCTATATATACCTGTATATATAACTCGAAAAATTAGAATATCGTGCAAAAGTTAATTTATTTCACTAATGCAAATTAAAAGGTGAAGCTAATATATGAGATAGACTCATTACATGCAAAGCAAGATAGTTAATTTGTCATAATTGTGATGATTATGGCTTACAGCTCATGAAAACCCCAAATCCACAATCTCAGAAAATTATAATATTACATGTAATCAATAAAACAAGGATTGTACATAGAACAATATCAGGCCTCTGAAAAAGTATAAGCATGCATACTATATGTACTCAGTCAGTACTTGGTTTGGGCCCCTTTTGCAGCAATTATGGCATGGAAGCTATCAGCCTGTGGCACTGCTGAGGTGTTATGGAAGACCAGGATGCTTCAATAGCAGCCTTCAGCTCTTCTGCATTGTTCGGTCTCATGTCTCTCATCTTTCTCTTGGCAATGCCCCATAGATTCTCTATGGGGTTCAGGTCAGGCGAGTTTGCTGGCCAATCAAGCACAGTAATCCCACGGTCATTGAACCAGGTTTTGGTGCTTTTGGCAGTGTGGGCAGGTGCCAGGTCCTGCTGGAAAATGAAGTCAGCATCCCCATAGAGCTCGTCTGTAGAAGGAAGCATGAAGTGCTCCAAAATCTCCTGGTAGACGGCTGCGTTGACCCTGGACTTAATGAAGCACAGTGGACCAACACCAGCAGATGACATGGCTCCCCAAATCAACACAGACTGTGGAAACTTCACACTGGACTTCAAGCATCTTGCAGTGTGTGCCTCTTCATTCATCCTCCATACTCTGGGTCCTTGGTTTTTAAATGAGATGCAAAATTTGCTCTCATCAGAAAAAATGACTTTGGACCACTGAGCAACAGACCAGGTCTGTTTTTATTTAGCCCAGGTAAAACGCTTCTGATGTTGTTTGTTGTTCAGGAGTGGCTTGACAAGAGGAATACGACATTTGAAGCCCATGTCCAGGATCCGTCTGTGTGTGGTGGCTCTTGATGCACTGACTCCAGCCTCAGTCCACTCCTTGTGAAAGTCCCCAAAACTTTTGAATGGCTTTTTCCTGACAATCCTCTCCAGGCTGCGGTCATCCCTGCTGCTTGTGCACCTTTTTCTTCCACACTTTCCCCTTCCACATAACTTTCTATTAATGTGCTGTGATACAGCACTTTGGGAGCATCCAACTTCTTTTGCAATTACCTTTTGAGGCTTTCCCTCCTTATGGAGGGTGTCAATGATGGTTTTCTGCACAACTGTCAGGTCAAAGTCTTTCCCATGATTGTGATTCCTACTGAACCAGACTGAGAGACCATTTAAAGGCTTAGGAACCCTTTGCAGGTGTTATGGCTTAATTAGCTGATTAGAGTGGGACACTTTGAGCCTAGAATATTGCACCTTTTCACAATATTCTAATTTTCTGAGATTGTGGATTTGGGGTTTTCATGAGCTGTAAGCCATAATCATCACAATTATGACAAATCACGGCTAGAACTATCTTGTTTGCATGTAATGAGTCTATCTCATATATTAGTTTCACCTTTTAAGTTGCATTAGTGGAATAAATTAACTTTTGCACGATATTCAAATTTTTCGAGTTTCACCTGTATATGTATGTATATATATATATATATATATATATATATACTGAATATATATATATATATATATATATACATACATATATACATATATATAAGGGTACCAGGAACCAGACCGAGACGTAAAATGCTACATTAATCACACCTTTATTAAAAAAGTAACAAAAAATTATGAGTCCAAAACCAAATGACAAGATAGGAGTCAAAGCCAGAGCAGATAGTCAGACGAGCTGGGTCAGAAACACGAAGATAAACAAAGTCGGGAACTAGCCAGGAATGAGGATTCAGAAGAGACGTCAAACAAGCCAGGTTATACACAGAGTCAAAAAGACAGGAACTCACAGAGAGATCAGAGACAATGCAAGGGCAATGGCAAACATGACTAAGGCAGTTAAATAGGGAGTGATGACATCATCATTCTGGGACTGCAATTTGTCTCTCTCGGATGATGTTCTATAGTTTGGTTATAAGAGGGAGCCTGGGAGTAGTGGGCAGCATTACACACTCTGCTACAGGTAAGGAGAAAAGACAGGTGAGTCAAAAATATATATATATAAACACAGCGCATCTGAGATTCAAGACAATTTATTACTAACAAGTGTTAAAATGTGCAGCACGTACTTTAACAACAAAATTTTAAAGCATGTAATAATCTGTCCCATCTAGTCCCAGCTACCGGACAGTCACTTTGGCTTGGCGGGGGAATTCTCCCTTCTGTCGCTGTGGATCTGTTCTCTGACTCATTTGTTCTGTAGTTCCCTTGTTTATGTGAAGCCACGTGGGACACTGGAATGGCTTCTTTCACATGGTCATATGGGATGCCGAAACGGCTTCTTTCACCTGGTCACGTGGGATGTCGTAATGGCTTCTTTCACATGGTCAAGTGGGACGATGTGTATAGAAATATATTTTACAAAAAATACATTAAATATACATAGAAATATATTTTTAAAAATAAATAGAAAATGTTCTTCTCTGTGAAGAAAAGTGGAATGTAAAATATTAATAATTACCTTTGGGTTAGCTCTGTAGAGGTTTAACTTTAATTTTTTTTCCTGTTTGTGCTCTCCATTGAAGTCTATGGTGAGAGGAAGTTGGTGCGGTTGTGATATCTGAAGTCCTTAAGTTATTATGTTTGCTTTCAACTTGTAATATGCATGCTAACCTGCGCACATTAAAAGTTTACTTCTGGCAGTGTTTGTGTGAGAGCAAAAGAGCTAAATAGCACACCACTTGTAATCAGGGCCGGCTTAAGATAATGTGCTGCCTGGGTCTGAGAATGCAATGACTCCCCCACAGTAGTAACATTATTGATTAGCATATCAACCTACCAGCCTAGCTGCTGATCATATGAAGCCTGTCTACCTGCATGCAACCAATGCTTATGCACAATTGAGCAATAAGTGGGAAGGAAGATAGGGAAGAGATTCAATAGTCCCAACTGAATCGCTGCCCCTTGTCAAGTGCTGCCTGGGTCCATTGGACCGACATAGCCCCATGGTTGAGCCGGCCCTGCTTGTAATCTGGCCCATAGTTAATAATTTAATTATTACACTATTCGTTATATGCAATCAGTAGTGCAATAATTAAATGATCTAATACAATATACATAATTTTCTTTTTGTACTTTTTTATCCGTATAACGTAACCTAAACAGAATGTATACTTTCGCTGTTCTGCAAATTCTAAACATTGCTTTAAACATTCCATACTTTCATATCACCAGAACATACTTGCATCAGCCTTGTTTTGTATGCTTTACATACCAGTAATTTGGGCATATTCAAACTTCAGAACAAAAAAAACTAAAATGGTCTCTAATGCTTCAAATAGTTTTGAAAATGTGCTTTATTAACACATTTGCAATAACGTAGGCAATACATCCTTTGCACACAAGCAGACACACACACAGACACACACACACTGCACAATAGCATATCTACACTCACACACACTGCACACAAGCATATGCACACACACACACTGCACACAAGCATATGCACAGAAGCATATACACACACACTGCACACAAGCATATGCACACACACTGCACACAAGCATATGCACACACACACTGCACACAAGCATACACACACAAACACACTGCACAGAAGCATATACACACACACTGCACACAAGCATACGCACACACACACACTGCACACAAGCATATGCACACACACACAAGCATATGCACACACACACACTCACACTGCACACAAGCATACGCACACACACACACACACACACTGCACACAAGCATACGCACATACACTGTACACAAGCATATGCACACACACACTGCACACACACACTGCACACAAGCATACGCACACACACACTGCACACAAACATACGCACACACACACACTGCACACAAACATACGCACATACTGCACACACACTGCACACAAGCATATGCACACACACACACACTGCACACAAACATATGCAAACACACACTGCACACAAGCATACGTACACACACAAGCATATGCACACACACACTCTGCACACAAGTGTACACACACACACTGCACACAAATATGCACACACACTGCACACAAGCACACGCACACACTGCACACAAGCATACACACACACTGCACACAAGCATATGTACACACACATACACACACTGCACACAAGCATACGCACACACACACAAGCATATGCACACACACACTCTGCACACAAGTGTACACACACACACTGCACACAAACATACACACACACTGCACACAAGCATACGCACACACACACACTGCACACAAGCATACACACACACTGCACACAAGCATATGTACACACACACACACACACACTGCACACAAGCATATGCACACATTAACACACACAAACTGACACGCACATGCACACACATATGCACACATACACACATGTGCACACACTCTCACACGTACATGCACACCCACAGGCACACACATACACACACACTGCACACAAGCATACGCACACACACACACACTGCACACAAGCATACACACACACACACACACACTGCACACAAGCATACACACACGAACACAGACATGCACACACATACACACACTGCACACAAGCATACACACACACACACGAAAACAGACATGCACACACATACACACACTGCACACAAGCATATGCACACACACACTCTGCACACAAGCGTACACACACACACTGCACACAAACATACACACACACTGCACACAAGCATACGCACACACACTGCACACAAGCATACTCACTCACACACTGCAAACAAGCATACGCACGCACACACTAAACACAAGCATACGCACACACACACACACACTACACACAAGCATATGTACACACACACTGCACACAAGCATACGCACACACACACACACTGCACACACACACTACACACACACTGCACACAAGCATACACACACTGCACACAAGCATACGCACACACACACACACACTGCACACAAGCATACACACACACACACACACACACACACTGCACACAAGCATACACACACGAACACAGACATGCACACACATACACACACTGCACACAAGCATACACACACACACACGAAAACAGACATGCACACACATACACACACTGCACACAAGCATATGCACACACACACTCTGCACACAAGCGTACACACACACACTGCACACAAACATACACACACACTGCACACAAGCATACGCACACACACTGCACACAAGCATACTCACTCACACACTGCAAACAAGCATACGCACACACACACTGAACACAAGCATACGCACACACACACACACACACACACTACACACAAGCATATGTACACACACACTGCACACAAGCATACGTACACACACACACACTGCACACACACTACACACACACTGCACACAAGCATACACACACTGCACACAAGCATACGCACACACACACTACACACAAGCATACGCACACACACACACACACTGCACACAAGCATATGTACACACACACTGCACACAAGCATACGCACACACACACACACACACTGCACACAAGCATATGTACACACACACACTGCACACAAGCATACGCACACACACTGCACACAAGCATACACACACATACACGCACACACAAGCATATGCACGCACACACATATGCACACACGCTACACACAAGCTTACGCGCACACACACACTGCACACAAGCATACACACACACACACTGCACACAAGCATACGCACACACACTGCACACAAGCATACGCACACACACACTGCACACAAGCATATGCACACACACACACATACACAAAAGTAGTAAATGAGTACAGCACCTGTTGGTTCCTTAAAGCAGGTTTTAATTCTGTATGATGCCCGTGGAGAAAGGGTTACTGCCACCCTTACAGCAACATAGACAATTGGTATCCACAGCACCAATTAGGTAAAAGAAAATACCTTTATTTTCACATTACATGCAACGTTTCGGCCTTCACAGCCTTAATCATGCATACACTGCACACAAGCATATGAACACACACACAAACTCACACGCACATGCACACACATACACACATGTGCACACACACTCACAAGTACATACACACACACATACACACACAAGCATACGCACACAAGCATTCACACACACTGCACACAAGCATATGTACACACACACTGTACACAAGCTTACGCACACACACACTGCACACAAGCATATGCACACACACACACACACACACACACTGCACACACACTACACACAAGCATACACACACTATACACAAGCATATGCACACACACACTCACACTGCACACAGACACACACTACACACAAGCATATACACACACACACACACACTCTGCACACAAGTGTACACACACACACACACACACACACACTGCACACAAGCATATGCACACACACACACACACTGCACACAAGCATACACACACACACTGCACACAAGCATATGAACACACCCACAAACTCACACGCACATGCACACACATACGCACACATACACACATGTGCACACATACTCACAAGTACACACACACACAGACACTCTCTGCACACAAGTGTACACACATACACACACTGCACACAGGCATACGCACACACACACACACACTGCACACCAGCATACGCACACACACTGCACACAAGCATACGCACAAACACACACACACACTGCACACAAGCATACACACACACAAACACAGACATGTACACACACACACTGCACACAAGCATATACACACTGCACACACGCTGCACACAAACACACACAAACACTGCACATAAGCATATGCACACACACACACACTGCACACAAGAATTTGCACACACACTGCACACAAGCATACACACACTGCACACAAGCATATGCACACACACACAAACTGCACACACAGGGGGGTAGTTATCAAGCCGTCAACCTCAAATATGCTGGAATTCCGCAGCGTATTTGTGGCAAGGCTGATTCGCCTTAGTTATCAAAGGCTAGAGACCGGCAAAAGTAGAATTTTGTGACGTAAACTTTGATCCGCCGGACTCAGTCCGAGACAGATCGATTCTTACGTCACTCCAGATGTTCCGCACAATCTGACTACTTTTGCTAGTTATCAAAAAACTAGCAGGTACGCTCGGCACTTTTCCGGCCCAGCATACCTGGTTTTCAAACCGCCACCCTGGAGGCGGCGGATCCAATAGGAATCAATGGGAGTCTGACCATAGCGAAAGTGCCAGACATCCCATTGATTCCTATGGGAGCTGTCTGCACCTAACACCCTAACATGTACCCCGAGTCTAAACACCACTAATCTGTCCCCCCTACACCGCCGCAACTAAATAAAGTTATTACCCCTAAACCGCCGCTCCCGGAGCCCACCGCAAGCTACTCTATACATATTAACCCCTAAACCGCCGCTCCCGGAGCCCACCGCCACCTACATTATACCTAGTAACCCCTTATCCTGCCCCCCCTATAATAAAGTTATTAACCCCTATCCTGCCGATCCCGCACCTCGCCGCAAATAAATAAATAGTTTAACCCCTAAACCGCCGCTCCCTGACCCTGCCGCAACCTATATTAAATAACCTAAGTTACAATTAAACTTAACACTACACTATCATTAAATAAATTAAATAAATTAACTACAAATAACTACAATTAAATACAATTACATAAACTAACTAAAGTACAAAAAATAAAAAAAGCTAAGTTACAAAAAATAAAAAAAATAAGTTACAAACATTTAAAAAAATATTACAACAATTTTAAGCTACTTACACCTAATCTAAGCCCCCTAATAAAATAACAAACCCCCCCAAAATAAAAAAATGCCCTACCCTATCGGAACAGCCAATGGAATGCGAGCTCAATCTGATTGACTGACTGGATCAGCCAATCGGATTGAACTTGAATCTGATTGGCTGTTTCAATCAGCCAATCAGATTTTTCCTACCTTAATTCCGATTGGCTGATAGAATCCTTTCAGCCAATCGGAATTGAAGGGACGCCATCTTGGATGACGTCCCTTAAAGGAGCCTTCATTCGTCGGTAGTCCGTCGGGAAAGAAGGAGGATCACTTCATCGGATGGAAGATTTCTTCAGCGCCCCTTGGATGATCACTTCTGCCGGTCCGGATGTCCTCTTCAGTTCCATTGGTGGCTCGGCTGAGTGAAGACGACTAAAGGTAGGATGATCTTCAGGGGATTAGTGTTATAGGGTTATTTTAAGGGGGTTTTGGGTTAGATTAGGGGTATGTGTGTGGTGGGTTTTAATGTTGGGGGGGTTGTATTTTTCTTTTACAGGAAAAAGAGCTGAATTCTTTGGGGCATGCCCCCACAAAAGGCCCTTTTAAGGGCTGGTAAGGTAAAAGAGCTTTGAACTTTTTTTTTTTTTTTAACAACTTTATTTTTCAAATTTTTCTCAGGGTAAACCCGATCAGCATCACATAGCATTACACAATTATATTCATTCTTTGACATAACAGTGTATAACACAGTATAGACTTTTCAATGCGGCTGGGTCCGATCAAAGTTCATAAAGTCTTTTCTTGAGCCATGTGAGGCGGTCAGGCCCCTTTTCATACTTAGAACAGTTATAACAAAACATAACCTCAACAACAAAAAGAAAAAGAAAATAACTAAAAATAATATAAAATAAAATAAGGAGAATAAGATAACAATAAGAATAAGGTAAATAATTAGTTAGGTAAGAGATAATGGCAATCAGCATCAAAGAGATCACTGACATTGTAAGATTATACATTTCAAGGTATATTAGAAACTCGCTCCTAGGCACTAACCGCACATTGGTGAACTCTTCATCACCCATATAAGTCTCATCCTGCGTCAATCATGACTGTGCGTGTGCAGGTCTGTTACATAGTCTGCTATATTGAAAAACCTTGAACATTCCTAAAATCAGAGGCAGTATTGCCAATAATTAACACCGGGTACAAAATATGAGACATAAAGCAATCTAGGTACCTTCACTATGTAAGTGTAATGGAATTGATATTCAGGCTTCTGCTACGGCGGATGGCTGTGGCCCCCATTCATGGATCTCCTCACTGGACCAAGAGTCCCTCAAGTCAGTCAGTCGTGGTCAGTTTAAGAGTCAGAGTCGGATTCTGAGGTGTACCAGCGTCCACGCAAGTTTTCAGTCAGCATAAACACAGAGTGTTCAAAGGGACGTAATACTTTTTTCCTGAGGCCCTTCGGTAGGTACATAAGGTATGCGTCCCACTTGTTCATAAATGATTTAATTCTAGCATCAGCTTTGAACTTTTTTAATGTAGAATAGGGTAGGGCATTTTTTTATTTTGGGGGAGTTTGTTATTTTATTAGGGGGCTTAGATTAGGTGTAAGTAGCTTAAAATTGTAATATTTTTTTAAATGTTTGTAACTTATTTTTTTTATTTTTTGTAACTTAGCTTTTTTTATTTTTTGTACTTTAGTTAGTTTATGTAATTGTATTTAATTGTAGTTATTTGTAGTTAATTTATTTAATTTATTTAATGATAGTGTAGTGTTAGGTTTAATTGTAACTTAGGTTAGGATTTATTTTACAGGTAATTTTGTATTTCTTTTAGCTAGGTAGTTATTAAATAGTTAATAACTATTTAATAACTATTCTAACTAGCTAAAATAAATACAAAGTTACCTGTAAAATAAATATAAATCCTAAGATAGCTATAATGTTATTATTAATTACATTGTAGCTATCTTAGCGTTTATTTTACAGGTAAGTATTTAGTTTTAAATAGGAATAATTTATTAAAGTATAGTGTAGTGTTAGGTGTAATTGTAACTTAGGTTAGTGTTTAGTTTACAGGTAAATTTCTGTTTATTTTAGCTAGGTAAGCTATTAAATAGTTAATAACTATTTAATAGCTATTGTACCTAGTTAAAATAAATTGAAAGGTACCTGTAAAATAAAAATAAATCCTAAGATAGCTACAATATAATTATTATTTATATTGTAGCTATATTAGGGTTTATTTTATAGGTAAGTATTTAGTTTTAAATAGGATTAATTTAGTTCATAATAGAAATATTATTTAGATTTATTTAATTAATATTTAAGTTAGGGGGTGTTAGGGTTAGTGTTAGACTTAGGTTTAGGGGTTAATAATTTTATTACAGTGGCGGCGGTGTAGTGGGGGGCAGGATAGGGGTTAATAATTGTATTATAGGTGGCAACGGTGTAGGGGGGGCAGGATAGGGGTTAATAAATTTAATATAGGTTGCGGCGGGTTCAGGGAGCGGCGGTTTAGGGGTTAAACTATTTATTTATTTGCGGCGAGGTGCGGGATCAGCAGGATAGGGGTTAATAACTTTATTATAGAGGGCGACGGTATAGGGGGGGCAGGATATGGGTTACTAGGTATAATGTAGGTGGCAGCAGTGTCCGGGAGCGGCGGTTTAGGGGTTAATACATTTATAAGACTTGCGGCGGGGTCTAGGAGCGGCGGTTTAGGGGTTAGTAACTTTATTTAGTTGCAGGGGGCTCCGGGGGCGCCGGTATAGGGGGTAGAACAGTGTAGTTTAGTGTGAGTGCTTAGTGACAGGCTAGCAATAAAGCTGTAAAACAGCCGAAGGGCAGCGAGATCGGATGAGTGATAACTCTCACAGTCCGCTGCTCATCGCCCCGCGGCTTTTTGACAGCTTTTTTTGATAACGTAGGCGTATTTTTTCAGGTCCGCGGCGGCGAAGGTAGGCGAGCTTAGGCGGGCGTATTGGGCCGGCGAAGGCAGGAAAGTTGACACGATGATAACTACCCCCCTTACACTGAACACAAGTGTAATGTCCTTACATAGCAAACATTAACTCTTTATATAAATGATGCACTTGCAACTTCTAAATGTAAACTGGCACTTTATTTACTGGATTACATAACAAGGTGCTCCTGTAGATTTGCACACAGTACTATGGATAGATACACATATATAGTCCTTTATAATGATTGGCTGCTGCACTCCTTATATTAGCAGTCCTGTACACTGTGTATGCAGCACTATAGTAATCCAGGGTAACTTATAACTGTATAACTGCAATATAACTTATAATGTGTAACTGACAGTTCTTACTCTTCCTGACTGGCTGATGCTGTATCCTCTGCAGTGATCTGTAGCTAACATTACACTTATTATTATTATTATTAGCACTTGTCAGATCCTGAGGTTCAGTCCTTGTACTTTATAACTGCATCACAAACTGTCACAAGATGGCTTCTCTGAACTGTTCTGATTCTAAGCACAGCCCACTTGATGACATCATCTTTGTATGGAAGCCTCAATGTGCCATCTAACCAAACCAGGAAATAAGCACAACACTACATCTCCTTTCCTACTTATTTTTTTTTTAAATAAACTTAACTGCACAACAACAACCGTAAGATAAATCAGTCTTCTCCAGCATCCTCTTGTATTGTGGACGTGAAAGCTGCTTCTTGTTTCTTCCGTTGACAAAAGTTTTTCTGATACGTTGCATGTTGTCTCCGGCGAGTGTCTCTGAGATTCACTTCAGGAGACCAATGAACAACAGGTGTTCGTTGCCTGGGAGTACGAGCTTGACTATTGTGGTTCTGGATAGAATTTCCTGACTCATCATTACAAGGTTCTTCTATTGAGGCTGGTATTTCTGAGTCATCTTCTGTAGTTGAGTCAGAGCCTGTGTTTGGATCATGCCAAACACCACCCCAGATATCAAAGTCATTGTCTGATTGCATTTGTATGTGATGGTCCTCATCAGCCTGTTCTCTCCTCTCTAGCCGTGGTCGTAGTTGGTTCACATGGCGGCGACACCCACCTGATTGAGTGGTTATCACATACATCTTTGGGCCCTCAACCTGGGCAACAACACCTGGTGCCCATTTTTCCTCTGTATGGTACACCCTATACCAAACCAAGTCTCCTTCTGTGTAGGTCCGTGAAGGTTTTCCCACTCTCATTTTATCTTGCATGATGCGGACTGTTTCTGCTACATCTGGTGTGATTAAATCCAGCTTGGTACGGATCTTCCTGCTAAACAATAGTTGAGCTGGGGCAACTTCCGTGGTGGGATGTTGAGTAACCCTATATTGTTGCGAAAATTGTAAAATGTTTTTAGTATTAACCTGTTTCTCTGCTTTTAGAGCTTTCAATGCCCTTTGAAAGGTTTGGACAAATCTCTCTGCTTGCCCGTTGGTGGCTGGGTGATATGGTGCCGTCCGATGATGGTGAATTCCATTCATATGTAAAAAATTCTGGAAGTCTTGTGACACAAACTTGGGGCCATTGTCTGTGACCAGTTTTCTTGGCAAACCAAATACTGAAAAGAGTCTTTCTAATGCTGATATGACTTCAGTAGTTGTAGTCCTTGCCATTGGAATTACTTCTGGCCACTTAGAGTGTGCATCAATTATGATTTAGTATGAGATTCCATCAATAGGACCAGCAAAGTCCAAATGTAGTCTCTCCCAAGGAGTAGTAGGCCAGTCCCATGGTTGTATAGCTCCTCGTGGAAGCTGTCCTTGAGCCTGAACACACCCTTTGCATGCCATAACAGAGTTCTCAATGTCCTTATCAATGGCCGGCCACCAAACATGACCCCTAGCCTTCTGTTTCATTCTGACAATGCTGGGGTGTCCTTCATGAAGGAGTTTTAACGTAGCTTGCCGTAGCCCGTTAGGAACCAGAACTCTCTCACCCCATAAAATACATCCATTTTTGAGTGTGAATTCCTTCGCTCGTAGTATGCATGCTCGCTGCACATCACAGTCAGTTCTTGGCCAGCCATCTCTCAAATACTTTGCCAGAAGTTGTAATTCAGTATCACAAGCTGTCTCCTTTGCAATTTGTTTGAAATGTACTATACCCGTAAAACACACACTTGGAAGGCTTTCGTGAACAACTGGTGAGGAATGCATTAGTGGAAGCCTGGACATGGCATCAGCATTGCCATGGGAATCATGGGCCCAGTATTTGATGGAGTAATGATATGCTCCCAAAGTTAGAGCATACCTTTGCAATCTAGCAGCTGTAGTGGTTGAAATTCCTTTCCTTGGATTAAAGATGGTCAGCAGTGGCTTATGGTCAGTTAAAAGAGTAAATTGTCTACCATAAATATAGTTATGGAACTTCTTAACAGCCCATACAATGGCCAATGCTTCCTTGCCTAATTGGGAATAGTTATTCTCTGCCGTTGTTAGAGAACGGGAAGCAAAGGCTACCAGTCGGTCTGTCCCACCTGGCATTGTGTGTGACAAGACAGCCCCTAAACCATAAGGTGAAGCATCACATGCTATCATGAGTGGTTTCTGAAGATCATAGTGCATTAACATGCGGGAACACAGGAGTAGGTTATTGGATCCCTGGAAGGCTTGATTGCATTCACTGCTCCACAACCAGGGTCGATTTGTCTCAAGAAGCTGATGTAGTGGGTGTAACGTATGGGCTAGCTTGGGAAGAAAACGGTAGTAATAGTAAAGGAGACCAAGGTATGATCGTAGCTCTGATGCATTCTGTGGTATAGGAGCTTCTTGCAAGGCCTTGACTTTGTCATCAGCAGTGTGTAGACTATGAAAATCTATAACATGGCCACAAATTCTAATTTGTCATGCATGAAAGCACACTTCTCAAAGTTGACCTTCAACCTGTAGGTCATTAGCCGCTGCAGTACCCTCTCTAAATTATGGCAATGTTCTTCCTCCGTCCTGCCCGTGATTAACATGTCATCTAAAAGGCATTGGACATGAGGTAGTCCATTTAACAGTTCTTCCATGGTGCGTTGCCAGATGGCTGGTGCAGGAGCAATGCCAAAGACCATACGATTATATTGAAATAAACCACGGTGAGTATTGATGGTGAGTAACCTGCGGGAATCTGGATGTACTTTAAGTTGAAGGTAAGCATTTTTTAAATCAATCTTTGTGAAATGTTGTCCCCCAGCTAAGTTAGAAAAAATCTCTTCTGTCCTGGGTAATGGATACTTATCCACTGCTAACTGTTCATTCAACACCATCCTAAAGTCTCCACATATTCAGATCTGTCCATCTTTCTTTCTTACCGGTACAATAGGAGAAGCCCACTCACTATGATGCACTGGAGTTATAATCTTTAACTCTTCTAGCCTCATCAGTTCAGCATCAACTCCTGCCCTTAAAGCAAATGGCACAGTTCGTGCTTTGAAAAACTTTGGCCTTGCTCCAGGTTTTAACTGTAACCGTACCCTTTTGTTCTTAACTTTTCCCAGAACATTTTCAAACACTGGGGCATATTTGGTGTTAATGTTCTGAATCCACTGGGCACGATCAACTCCAATATGATGAACTTCACTGTTTTTGAGGCTCTCAGGCATGCCAAGGGCCCGTATCCAGTCCCTTCCATAAAGAGGTGGGCCACCTGATTTTAGTATATATAGTGTAAGATTGGCAGTTTTACTGTTTACTGTACACACAGATACAGATGCACACCCCAGTGGCATCAAGACTTCTCTGGAGTATGTTTGTAGCTTCAAGGTAGTGGGCTGCAGCAATACTGGAATTTTCAGCTGTTTCCAATCTTTAATTGTCATAACTGAAACTGCAGCCCAGTATCTAAGTCCATAGTCAAATCTTTTCCTTCAATATTAACATGAACGGTCAAAGGCTCAGACCCTGCTGCCATGGTGTATACAGTCAAACTCTGAACAGTCATTTCCTCTTCTCGAATCTGATGTGGCTCCACTATAAGCCATGTGATAATTTCCCTTCTTATGTGTTTTGCTTGAGACACTCTGCTGAGATCCTCTGCAAGCCTTCTTTAAGTGTCCTATTTTACCACAGCCAAAGCTTTTTTAAATCTGCATTCAGAAGCTACATGATTCTGTGCTCCACATCTGTAACAGTTAATAGGTGATGCTGCTTTTGCTGAATATTTACTGGCTGGTTTAGTCTGTTGCTTCACATTAGAGAAAAATACCTGTTCTTCCTTAGTGTGGGAATGCGTCGGCAGTAAACTAGTGTCTTGTGTGGCCTGTTACAAAATAGAAGCAATCTCTAGTGCTTTATGGAAGGTCAGGCTCTCCTCTGTCAAAAGTCGCCTTTGAATAGATTCTGTACTGATACCCATAACGAACTGATCTCTAAGGGCCATATTCAGATACTCCCCAAAAGCACAGGTGCTGGCCAATTTCTTTAAACTGATTGCAAATGTAGATACAGTCTCTTGTACCCCTTGGCGCCTGCTAAAAAACTTGAACCGCTCAGCAATCTCTAATGGCCGTGGTTAGAAATGTTGTGTTAAGATCTGTATTATTTCAGACAAAGACTTGGTGGCTGGCTTTTCTGGGTGTAGCAGATATTTTAGAATCTCATATGTTTTAGCACCAATAGTTGTCAGACAGACAGCAACAGACTTAGTATCTCCAATGTCATTGGCAAGTAAATACTGCTGTAGCCTTTCAGTCCAGGAAACCCAGTTATCTGTGCCAGGGTCAAATTCTTTCAATGCTCCAAATACAGCCATTATAGCGTGAGTTTGTGGTAGTATACTCTTCGCCAGATGTAATGTCCTTACATAGCAAACATTAACTCTTTATATGAATGATGCACTTGCAACTTCTAAATGTAAACTGGCACTTTATTTACTGGATTACATAACAAGGTGCTCCTGTAGATTTGCACGGTATAGGGGGTAGAACAGTGTAGTTTAGTGTGAGTGCTTAGTGACAGGCTAGCAATAAAGCTGTAAAACAGCCGAAGAGCAGCGAGATCGGATGAGTGATAACTCTCACAGTCCGCTGCTCATCGCCCCGCGGCTTTTTGACAGCTTTATTTGATAATGTAGGCGTATTTTTTCAGGTCCGCGGCGGCGAAGGTAAGCGAGCTTAGGCGGGCGTATTGGGCCGGCGAAGGCAGGAAAGTTGACACGATGATAACTACCCCCCTTACACTGAACACAAGTGTAATGTCCTTACATAGCAAACATTAACTCTTTATATAAATGATGCACTTGCAACTTCTAAATGTAAACTGGCACTTTATTTACTGGATTACATAACAAGGTGCTCCTGTAGATTTGCACACAGTACTATGGATAGATACACATATATAGTCCTTTATAATGATTGGCTGCTGCACTCCTTATATTAGCAGTCCTGTACACTGTGTATGCAGCACTATAGTAATCCAGGGAACTTATAACTGTATAACTGCAATATAACTTATAATGTGTAACTGACAGTTCTTACTCTTCCTGACTGGCTGATGCTGTATCCTCTGCAGTGATCTGTAGCTAACATTACACTTATTATTATTATTATTATTATTAGCACTTGTCAGATCCTGAGGTTCAGTCCTTGTACTTTATAACTGCATCACAAACTGTCACAAGATGGCTTCTCTGAACTGTTCTGATTCTAAGCACAGCCCACTTGATGACATCATCTTTGTATGGAAGCCTCAATGTGCCATCTAACCAAACCAGGAAGTAAGCACAACACTACAACAAGCATACGCACACACACACACTGCACACACGCATATACACACACACTGCACACAAGCATACACACACACTGAACACAAGCATACACACACACTGCACACAAGCATACACACACACACTGCACACAAGCATACGCACACAAGCATATGAACACAAACACACACAAACTCACATGCACATGCACACACATACGCACATATACACGCATGTGCACACATGCTCACACGTACATCCGCACACACACACACACACTGCACACAAGCATCCGCACACACACACACAAGCATACACGCACACACACACACACACACACTGCACACAAGCATACACACATATACACACTGCTCACAAGCATACACACACTGCACACAGACATGCACACATATACACACACATACACACACTGCACACAAACACACACTGCACACAAGCATACACACACTGCACACAAGCATATACACAAACTGCACACACGCATACGCATACATACACTGCACACAAGCATATGCACACACACACTGCACACAAGCATACACACACACACACTGCACACAAGCATACACACACAGTACACACAAGCTACACACACACACACACTGCACACAAGCATATGAACACACACACACAAACTCACACACACATGCACACACATACGCACACATACACACATGTGCACACGCTCACACGTACATGCGCACACACACAGACCCGCACATACAAACACTGCATACAAGCATACGCACACACACACACTGCACACAAGAATACACACACATAAACACAGACATGCACACACATATGCACACATACACACATGTGCACACACTCACACATACATGCACACACACAGACACACATACACACACTACACACAAGCATACTCACACACACACACACACACACACACTGCACACAAGTATACGCACACACACACACACACACACACTGCACACAAGTATACACACACTGCACACAAGCTTATGCACACACACACACACACACTGCACACAAGCATACACACACACACTGCACACAAGCATACGCACACACACACACACACAAGCATACGCACAGACACACACTGCACACAAACATACGCACACACACACAAGCATACACACACACACTGCACACAAGCACACACACAAGCATACGCACACACACACTCTGCACACAAGCATACACACACACACTGCACACAAGCATATGCACACAAGCATATGCACACACACACACTGCACACAAGCATACACACACACTGCACACAAGCTTATGCAGACACACACTGCACACAAGCATACACTGCACACAAGCATATGCACACATACACACTGCACACAAGCATACACACACAAACACTGCACACAAGCATACACACACACTGCACACAAGCATACGCACACACACACACTGCACACAAGCAAACGCACAAACACACAAACACAGACATGCACATACACACTGCACACAAGTATACACACACACACTGCACACAAGCATACGCACACACACACTGCACACACACTGCACACAAGCATATGCACACACATACGCACACATACACACACTGCACACAATCATACACACACTGCACACTGCACACAAGCATACACACACTGCACACAAGCATACACACACACACTGCAAACAAGCATACGTACACACACAAACACAGACATGCACACATAAACGCACACATTCACACATGTGCACACAAACTCACACGCACGTGCACTCACACAGAGACACACTGCACAAAAGCATATGCACACACACACTGCACACAAGCATACGCACACACACACACACACTGCACACAAGCATACGTACTCACATACACTGCACACAAGTATACGCACACACACACACTGCACACATGCATACACACACACACAAACTGCGGTGATGTGGGAGCTTCAGGTATTAGTTTTTTTTCTAACACTCTCTCCCCATTGATGTCTATTGGGGAAAGCGTGCACGAGCACGTCAAAGCAGCCCTTGGATTTTGTTCGGTTTGGAGCTTATCGACACCATATTGCACGCACAAGGAGGCTTTTCAGAAACTTCTAATGGCAGCGCTATGGAGGGTGAAATAACACAACTTTTGTTGCTTTCGTTTCCCACCCTCTATAGCGCAAAACCCGTAATCTAGGTGAAGGTTTGTCATACATTTGCATATAGGGAATACAATATTTGTGATGGTAAATTTTACCATTTTAAAAAACTTTTCTTACATCTACGTATATAACCTCAATACTAAAACGACTACGTTTTAATTTTTTTAAATTTGTAATCCGATTTTTTATACATTACATTTTTATTCCTAGCGTCTTTGGGCCAGATTACAAATTAAGTGCTAATTAAAGGGACAGTCAAGTCCAAAAAACTTTCATGATTCATATTCAAACTTTCCAATTTACTTTTATCACCAATTTTGCTTTGTTCTCTTGGTATTCTTAGTTGAAAGCTAAACCTAGGAGGTTCATATGCTAATTTCTTAGACCTTGAAGGCCACTGCTAATCTAAATGCATTTTGACAGTTTTTCACCACTAGAGGGCAATAGTTCATGTGTTTCATATAGATAACATTGAGCTCATGCATGTGGAGTTACCTAGGAGTCAGTACTGACTGGCTAAATGCAAGTCTGTCAAAAGAACAGAAATAAGGGGGCAGTCTGCAGAGGCTTAGATACAAGGTAATCACAGAGGTAAAACGTGCATTATTATAACTGTGTTGGTTATGCAAAACTGGGGAATGGGTAATTAAGGGGTTATCTATCTTTTAAAACAACAAAAATTCTAGTGTTGACTGTCCCTTTAATGCTCCCTCTCGAGTGTTAACTGCGCTAGAAATTGAGCTTTCTGCATCCGTCGGATTGCACTCGTATTATGAGTTGAAAGTAAACTATTTTTGCACGCACGCTAACCATTCAAGCGCAAAAAGCCTAACTTAGAATATTGCGTACGCGTTCACGTATTCACCCAAAGAAGTCAATCCTGAAAAAAAAGTGCGGGAAAAACGAACACTCACGCTCAAACACGATCGCATATTCTCATGTGCACTAACCTGACATAAAAATATAAATATTTCAAATTCCAAAGTTCTTCACATACACTGGCCTAGATTTGGAGTTCGGCGGTAGCCGTCAAAACCAGCGTTAGAGGCTCCTAAAGCTGGTTTTGGCCGCCCGCTGGTATTTGGAGTCAGTGATTAAAGGGTCTAACGCTCACTTTTCAGCCGCGACTTTTCCATACCGCAGATCCCCCTACGCCATTTGCGTAGCCTATCTTTTCAATGGGATCTTTCTAACGCTGGTATTTAGAGTCGTTTCTGAAGTGAGCGTTAGAGCTCTAACGACAAGATTCCAGCCGCCTGAAAATAGCAGGAGTTAAGAGCTTTCTGGCTAACGCCGGTTTATAAAGCTCTTAACTACTGTACCCTAAAGTACACTAACACCCATAAACTACCTATGTACCCCTAAACCGAGGTCCCCCCACACCGCCGCCACTCGATTAAAATTTTTAACCCCTAATCTGCCGACCGCCACCTACGTTATACTTATGTACCCCTAATCTGCTGCCCCTAACCCCGCCGACCCCTGTATTACATTTATTAACCCCTAACTTGCCCCCCACAACGTCGCCGCCAGCTACGTAAAATAATTAACCCCTAATCTTCCGACCGCAAATCGCCGCCACCTACGTTATCCCTATGTACCCCTAATCTGCTGCCCTAACATCGCCAACCCCTATATTATATTTATTAACCCCTAATCTGCCCCCCTCAACGTCGCCGACACCTGCCTACACTTATTAACCCCTAATCTGCCGAGCTGACCTGAGCGCTACTATAATAAATGTATTAACCCCTAATCCGCCTCACTAACCCTATCATAAATAGTATTAACCCCTAATCTGCCCTCCCTAACATCGCCGACACCTAACTTCAATTATTAACCCCTAATCTGCCGACCGGAGCTCACCGCTATTCTAATAAATGTATTAACCCCTAAAGCTAAGTCTAACCCTAACACTAACACCCCCCTAACTTAAATATAATTTTTATCTAACGAAATAAATTAACTCTTATTAAATAAATTATTCCTATTTAAAGCTAAATACTTACCTGTAAAATAAATCCTAATATAGCTACAATATAAATTATAATGATATTATAGCTATTTTAGGATTAATATTTATTTTACAGGCAACTTTGTTATTATTTTAACCAGGTAAAATAGCTATTAAATAGTTAAGAACTATTTAATAGTTACCTAGTTAAAATAATAACAAATTTACCTGTAAAATAAATCCTAACCTAAGTTATAATTAAACCTAACACTACCCTATCAATAAAATAATTAAATAAACTACCTACAATTACCTACAATTAACCTAACACTACACTATCAATAAATTAATTAAACACAATTCCTACAAATAAATACAATTAAATAAACTAGCTAAAGTACAAAAAATAAAAAAGAACTAAGTTACAGAAAATAAAAAAATATTTACAAACATAAGAAAAATATTACAACAATTTTAAACTAATTACACCTACTCTAAGCCCCCTAATAAAATAACAAAGCCCCCCAAAATAAAAAATTCCCTACCCTATTCTAAATTAAAAAAGTTACAAGCTCTTTTACCTTACCAGCCCTGAACAGGGCCCTTTGCGGGGCATGCCCCAAGAATTTCAGCTCTTTTGCCTGTAAAAGAATAAATACAATACCCCCCCCCCAACATTACAACCCACCACCCACATACCCCTAATCTAACCCAAACCCCCCTTAAATAAACCTAACACTAAGCCCCTGAAGATCTTCCTACCTTGTCTTCACCATCCAGGTATCACCGATCCGTCCTGGCTCCAAGATCTTCATCCAACCCAAGCGGGGGTTGGCGATCCATAATCCGGTCCAGAAGAGGCTCCAAAGTCTTCCTCCTATCCGGCAAGAAGAGGACATCCGGACCGGCAAACATCTTCTCCAAGCGGCATCTTCGATCTTCTTCCATCCGGAGCGAAGCGGCAGGATCCTGAAGACCTCCAGCGCGGAACATCTATCCGGACCGACGACTGAACGACGAATGACTGTTCCTTTAAGGGACGTCATCCAAGATGGCGTCCCTCGAATTCCGATTGGCTGATAGGATTCTATCAGCCAATCGGAATTAAGGTAGGAATTTTCTGATTGGCTGATGGAATCAGCCAATCAGAATCTAGTTCAATCCGATTGGCCGATCCAATCAGCCAATCAGATTGAGCTCGCATTCTATTGGCTGATCGGAACAGCCAATAGAATGCGAGCTCAATCTGATTGGCTGATTGGATCAGCCAATCGGATTGAACTTGATTCTGATTGGCTGATTCCATCAGCCAATCAGAAAATTCCTACCTTAATTCCGATTGGCTGATAGAATCCTATCAGCCAATCGGAATTCGAGGGACGCCATCTTGGATGACGTCCCTTAAAGGAACAGTCATTAGTCGTTCAGTCGTCGGTCCGGATGGATGTTCCGCGCTGGATGTCTTCAGGATCCTGCCGCTTCGCTCCGGATGGAAGAAGATCGAAGATGCCGCTTGGAGAAGATGTTTGCCGGTCCGGATGTCCTCTTCTTGCCGGATAGGAGGAAGACTTTGGAGCCTCTTCTGGACCGGATTATGGATCGCCAACCCCCGCTTGGGTTGGATGAAGATCTTGGAGCCAGGACGGATCGGTGATACCTGGATGGTGAAGACAAGGTAGGAAGATCTTCAGGGGCTTAGTGTTAGGTTTATTTAAGGGGGGTTTGGGTTAGATTAGGGGTATGTGGGTGGTGGGTTGTAATGTTGGGGGGGGGGTATTGTATGTTTTTTTTTACAGGCAAAAGAGCTGAAATTCTTGGGGCATGCCCCGCAAAGGGCCCTGTTCAGGGCTGGTAAGGTAAAAGAGCTTGTAACTTTTTTAATTTAGAATAGGGTAGGGAATTTTTTTATTTTGGGGGGCTTTGTTATTTTATTAGGGGGCTTAGAGTAGGTGTAATTAGTTTAAAATTGTTGTAATATTTTTCTTATGTTTGTAAATATTTTTTTATTTTCTGTAACTTAGTTCTTTTTTATTTTTTGTACTTTAGCTAGTTTATTTAATTGTATTTATTTGTAGGAATTGTGTTTAATTAATTTATTGATAGTGTAGTGTTAGGTTAATTGTAGGTAATTGTAGGTAGTTTATTTAATTAATTTATTGATAGGGTAGTGTTAGGTTTAATTATATCTTAGGTTAGGATTTATTTTACAGGTAAATTTGTTATTATTTTAACTAGGTAACTATTAAATAGTTCTTAACTATTTAATAGCTATTGTACCTGGTTAAAATAATTACAAAGTTGCCTGTAAAATAAATATTAATCCTAAAATAGCTATAATATCATTATAATTTATATTGTAGCTATATTAGGATTTATTTTACAGGTAAGTATTTAGCTTTAAATAGGAATAATTTATTTAATAAGAGTTAATTTATTTCGTTAGATAAAAATTATATTTAACTTAGGGGGGTGTTAGTGTTAGGGTTAGACTTAGCTTTAGGGGTTAATCCATTTATTAGAATAGCGGTGAGCTCCGATCGGAAGATTAGGGGTTAATAATTGAAGTTAGGTGTCGGCGATGTTAGGGAGGGCAGATTAGGGGTTAATACTATTTATGATAGGGTTAGTGAGGCGGATTAGGGGTTAATAACTTTATTATAGTAGCGCTCAGGTCCGCTCGGCAGATTAGGGGTTAATAAGTGTAGGCAGGTGTCGGCAACGTTGAGGGGGGCAGATTAGGGGTTAATAAATATAATATAGGGGTCGGCGGTGTTAGGGGCAGCAGATTAGGGGTACATAGGGAGAACGTAGGTTGCGGCGGTTTACGGAGCGGCAGATTAGGGGTTAAAAAAAATATGCAGGGGTCAGCGATAGCGGGGGCGGCAGATTAGGGGTTAATAAGTGTAAGGGTAGGGGTGTTTAGACTCGGGGTACATGTTAGGGTGTTAGGTGCAGACGTAGGAAGTGTTTCCCCATAGGAAACAATGGGGCTGCGTTAGGAGCTGAACGCTGCTTTTTTGCAGGTGTTAGGTTTTTTTTCAGCTCAAACAGCCCCATTGTTTTCTATGGGAGAATCGTGCACGAGCACGTTTTTGAGGCCGGCCGCGTCCGTAAGCAACTCTGGTATCGAGAGTTGCATTTGCGGTAAAAATTCTCTACGCTCCTTTTTTGGAGCCTAACGCAGCATTTGTTTGAACTCTCGATACCAGAGTTAATTTTATGGTGCGGCCAGAAAAAAGCCCGCGGAGCGTTAACAGCCCTTTTACCGCCGAACTCCAAATCTAGGCCATTGTGTGCAGAATTATTAGGCAAATGAGTATTTTGACCACATCATCCTCTTTATGCATGTTGTCTTACTCCAAGCTGTATAGGCTCGAAAGCCTACTACCAATTAAGCATATTAGGTGATGTGCATCTCTGTAATGAGAAGGGGTGTGGTCTAATGACATCAACACCCTATATCAGGTGTGCATAATTATTAGGCAACTTCCTTTCCTTTGGCAAAATGGGTCAAAAGAAGGACTTGACAGGCTCAGAAAAGTAAAAAATAGTGAGATATCTTGCAGAGGGATGCAGCACTCTTAAAATTGCAAAGCTTCTGAAGCGTGATCATCGAACAATCAAGCGTTTCATTCAAAATAGTCAACAGGGTCGCAAGAAGCGTGTGGAAAAACCAAGGCGCAAAATAACTGCCCATGAACTAAGAAAAGTCAAGCGTGCAGCTGCCAAGATGCCACTTGCCACCAGTTTGGCCATATTTCAGAGTTGGGTTCATTGAGAACATGGTTGTTGTTCAATAATAAAATTAATCCTCAAAAATACAACTTGCCTAATAATTCTGCACTCCCTGTATACTGTATATATCTGATGGTATTTTGATACAATATATATCTTTTTATATATATATATATATATATATATATATATATATATATATATATATATATATATATATGAATATATATATATATATATATATATATATATATATATACAGGGAGTGCAGAATTATTAGGCAAGTTGTATTTTTGAGGATTAATTTTATTATTGAACAACAACCATGTTCTCAATGAACCCAAAAAACTCATTAATATCAAAGCTGAATAGTTTTGGAAGTAGTTTTTAGTTTGTTTTTAGTTATAGCTATTTTAGGGGGATATCTGTGTGTGCAGGTGACTATTACTGTGCATAATTATTAGGCAACTTAACAAAAAACAAATATATACCCATTTCAATTATTTATTTTTACCAGTGAAACCAATATAACATCTCAACATTCACAAATATACATTTCTGACATTCAAAAACAAAACAAAAACAAATCAGTGACCAATATAGCCACCTTTCTTTGCAAGGACACTCAAAAGCCTGCCATCCATGGATTCTGTCAGTGTTTTGATCTGTTCACCATCAACATTGCGTGCAGCAGCAACCACAGCCTCCCAGACACTGTTCAGAGAGGTGTACTGTTTTCCCTCCTTGTAAATCTCACATTTGATGATGGACCACAGGTTCTCAATGGGGTTCAGATCAGGTGAACAAGGAGGCCATGTCATTAGATTTTCTTCTTTTATACCCTTTCTTGCCAGCCACGCTGTGGAGTACTTGGACGCGTGTGATGGAGCATTGTCCTGCATGAAAATCATGTTTTTCTTGAAGGATGCAGACTTCTTCCTGTACCACTGCTTGAAGAAGGTGTCTTCCATAAACTGGCAGTAGGACTGGGAGTTGAGCTTGACTCCATCCTCAACCCGAAAAGGCCCCACAAGCTCATCTTTGATGATACCAGCCCAAACCAGTACTCCACCTCCACCTTGCTGG
This sequence comes from Bombina bombina, assembly GCF_027579735.1. NCBI lineage: Eukaryota > Metazoa > Chordata > Amphibia > Anura > Bombinatoridae > Bombina > Bombina bombina. The sequence continues at coordinate 190,590,249 of NC_069507.1, read as the reverse complement.
CGTCTGAGTCGGACTGAAGCTCTCTGCCCTTTACCAATCCAGCCACGGGCCCATCCATCTGGCCCATCAAGACTCACTCTCATTTCATCAGTCCATAAAACCTTAGAAAAATCAGTCTTGAGATATTTCTTGGCCCAGTCTTGACGTTTCAGCTTGTGTGTCTTGTTCAGTGGTGGTCGTCTTTCAGCCTTTCTTACCTTGGCCATGTCTCTGAGTTTTGCACACCTTGTGCTTTTGGACACTCCAGTGATGTTGCAGCTCTGAAATATGGCCAAACTGGTGGCAAGTGGCATCTTGGCAGCTGCACGCTTGACTTTTCTCAGTTCATGGGCAGTTATTTTGCGCCTTGGTTTTTCCACACGCTTCTTGCGACCCTGTTGACTATTTTGAATGAAACGCTTGATTGTTCGATGATCACGCTTCAGAAGCTTTGCAATTTTAAGAGTGCTGCATCCCTCTGCAAGATATCTCACTATTTTTTACTTTTCTGAGCCTGTCAAGTCCTTCTTTTGACCCATTTTGCCAAAGGAAAGGAAGTTGCCTAATAATTATGCACACCTGATATAGGGTGTTGATGTCATTAGACCACACCCCTTCTCATTACAGAGATGCACATCACCTAATATGCTTAATTGGTAGTAGGCTTTCGAGCCTATACAGCTTGGAGTAAGACAACATGCATAAAGAGGATGATGTGGTCAAAATACTCATTTGCCTAATAATTCTGCACTCCCTGTATATATACAGTATATGTATGATTATATATAGGTATAGATATATACAGATATATATAGAAATATTTATTTATAAATACATAGAACATATTCTGCTATGAGTAGAACATTGTATGTGAAATATTTATAGTAAATACACAGTATAACACTTTATTAACTTTGAATATTGCATACAAATATATACATATACATTTTTAAAGATGTACATATATGTATCTCTAAGTTAAAACTCTTTGCCTGCCTTTTTTCCTAATACCTGAGGTCTCATATCTTTGAGCCCTTATAACTTATGTGTGCAATATTTTATTTTAATAATTTTAATTAGATGGTGTTATTATGAGTGTAACTTTACTTTGTAATGTATTTTTTATGTGTTTTGTGCAACTTTTTTGTTTTGTGAAACAGTTAATTAGAGCTCTGTAATCATTCTACCGTATATCACGATTGCGCTCAAGTGATCAACTGGTAATACCAGCGGTAAACTCGAGGAGTGCAAACACTTGCAATAAACCACTTATCGCTCACGAGCAAACATTAGCGCTCCACTCATAATCTGGCCCTTTGTTTGCTTCCTCTGCCCCCCACATTTCCTATATTTTATTCCAGTGGTGTACGGCATTCAAACAGATTGGCTAATGATATATTACACAGTTTTATGATTTATTTAACAAAAATATAGCCAAAATGTATGTATGTATTGGGTAAAGCGTGGCTAATCACCCGTAAGGGTCTCAAGGCACTGCTCATTTTATCGACCTCAGAAGGATGAAAGGCTGAGTGGACCTCGCCGGGGGGATTGAACCTGCAACCCTTGGGTTGCTACAGAGCTCAGCCACAGTGCCTTAGCATGCTGAGAAGCCATGTGTGAAAAACTAAGTACACCTTTACTGCTTCCAGAGGAATTAAGAGGCTAAGTAGCAGCCAGGTGCTGCTAATCAAATGCCTTGAATAATCGGTTATTAGCAAGTGTGACCAACTCTATAAAAGCTGATGTTTTAGCAGTTTGCTGGTCCGGAGCATTCAGGTGTGTGTTAACACAATGCCAAGGAGCAAAGACATCAGCAATGATCTTAGAGAAGCAATTGTTTCTGCCCATCAATCTGAGAAGGATTATAAGGCCATTTCTAAACAATTTAAAGTCCATTATTCAACAGTGAGAAAGATTATTCACAAGTGAAAAACATTCAAGACAGTTGCCAATCTTCCTAGGAGTGGACGTCCCAGCAAATTCACCCCAAGGTCAGACCATGCATTGCTCAGAGAAATTGCAAAAGAAACAAGTTATATCTCAGACTCTACAGGCCTCAGCATGTTAAATGTTAAAGTTCATGACAGTACAATTAGAAAAAGACAGTATGGTTTGTATGGAAGGGTTGCCAGGAGAAAGCCTCTTTTTTCTAAAAAGAACATGGCAGCACGGCTTAGGTTTGCAAAGTTGCATCTGAACAAACCACAAGACTTCTGGAACAATGTCCTTTAGACAGACGAGACCAAAGTGGAGATGTTTGGCCATAATGCACAGCGCCACGTTTGGCGAAAACCAAACACAGAATATCAGCACAAACACCTCATACCAACTGTCAAGCACGGTGGTGGTGGGGTGATGATTTGGGCTTGTTTTGCAGCCACAGGACCTTGAAACTTTGTAGTCATTGAGTCATCCGTTCTCTTTATTTTAAGGTATTCTAGGGTCATGCAGCAGGACAAAGATCCCAAGAACACCAGCAAATCTACAACAAAATGGCTGAAAAAGAAAAGAATCAAGGTGTTGCAATGGCCCAGTCAAAGTACAAACCTCAACCCAATTGAAATGTTGTGGCAGAACCTTAAGAGAGCGATGCATAAACGAATGCCCACAAACCTTAATAACCTGAAGCAACATTGTAAAGAAGAGTGGACCAAGATTCCTCCACAACGATGTGAGAGACTGATAAAGTCACACAGAAAACGATTACTTCAAGTTATTGCTGCTAAAAGTGGTTCTACAAGCTATTGAATCATAAGGTGTACTTAGTTTATTAACATACGGCTTCTCCATTTTGGCTTTATTTTTGTTAAATAAATCATGACACAGTGTAATATGTTACGTGTTGTTATTCATCTAAGGTTGTATTTACCTCATTTTAATAGCTGCTAAAGACCAGATGTATTTCCTGATACGTAAAACCATAGAATTCAAAGAGAGTGTACTTTCTTTTTCACATGACTGATGATAAATATATATAATTCACAGCAAAAATGTCATGCTGTAATTCATTCGAGCATGTCATTTTTTGATTATTGAGTTTCCAACTCTATATATTTAACTGCCACAAAGGGGTTAAACACATAGTCAATGCCCTGCTCAGGAGCTTCAGAAAGCAGCTGGCCGTAATCACCAACCTACCCGAACAAGTCTGGTGATTGGCGGGATTCTGCGACTTCCTTTGCCGATTGACTTCAGTGACTGTTTCCTACTTGGGACCAACAGTTCCATTACAGGGCTGTTACAATGTCTTTAACCCCCTTTGTGCAGGTTAAACACATAGGATTGGAGAGTCAAAAGGTGCAACAAATGCACTTTCTAATTAATAAGAGCATGCACTTTTTGCACTATAATGTCCCTTTAAGTGCTAATGAAATACTCAACTAAGAAAAACAAGAAAACATTAAATCATTTTTAAGGACTTGCTCATGTTGAGGCCTTTGTACAGAGCAGGGAGTTCCTCCGGTTATTGCTGAGTACATAAAATTGAGCAACCAAATGAAGGTTAAAGGGACACTCAATCAAAATTAAACTTCATGATTCAGATAGAGTATTCCATTTTCCATTTTCATAATCCATTTTCAATAACAGAAAAAAAAGAAGCAAGGAAAAAAGAACAAGGGTTATATGATACATAGTATTAATACAAAACTTGCTAACAATTACTCATAGTACCTTCTTGTAATTATTTTTCAAATCATAAAGCCAAAAGAGAAATTGAAGGCATACAATTTACAAAAAAAAAAAAAAAAAAAAAGGAAGAATTTAATATTAGCTTAGATTGAGCCCTGGCTCTTCTAGGGGTCGATCCGATAAAAATCGTCGCCCGCAAAAGCCGGCGACGCCAATATTTGCGCGGGTTTGGTATCACATATACGGCGTAACCTAGAAGTTACGCGCGTATATTTCTGCCGTCGCCCGTAGTTTTTTGGGCTATAGGCAGGTATACCAAACCCGCGCAGTTTGGTATCCAATATGCAGCGTAAGGACTTACGTGGCGAAAATGGAGAAAACTTACTCCATTTTCACCTCGCCACAAAAAGCAGCCGTAAGAAGCCTTACGCTGACTATTGGAGACCCGTAACTTCCTAAACTGGCTGCTAAAATAAACCTAACACCTAACGCATGCGCAATGTCTATCTCCCTGTCAACCGCGATCTGCTAAAATAAACCTAACACCTAACGCATGCGCAATGTCTATCTCCCTGTCAACCGCGATCTGCTAAAATAAACCTAACACCTAACGCATGCGCAATGTCTATCTACCTGTCAACCGCGATCCCCCCCCCCCGAAATCCCTAATAAAGTTATTAACCCCTAAACCGCCGCTCCCGGACCCCGCCGCCATCTACATAAACTAACCCCCTACTGTGAGCCCCTAAAACCGCCGCCATCTACCTTATCTATCCCCTAATCTGACCCCTTACACCGCCGCCATCTCTATTAAAATGATTAACCCCTAATTTAATCTACCTACCCCGCCGCCAGCTATATTATCTATATTAACCCTAAGTATATTATAGTTAATATAGGTATTACATTATATATATTAACCCTAATTATATTAGGGTTAATATAGTTAATATAGTTACTATAGTATTTATATTAACTATATTAACTCTATCTAACCCTAACACCCCTAACTAAATTTATATTAAATTAATCTAATTCATTTATAAACTAAAATATTCCTATTTAAATCTAAATACTTACCTATAAAATAAACCCTAAGATAGCTACAATATAATTAATAATTACATTGTAGCTATGTTAGGGTTAATATTTATTTTACAGGTAAATTGTTAATTATTTTAACTAGGTATAATAGATATTAAATAGTTATTAACTATTTAATATCTACCTAGTTAAAATAATTACCCAATTACCTGTAAAATAAATCCTAACCTAAGTTACAAATACACCTACACTATCAATAAATTTAATAAACTACAAGCATCTATCTAAAAATACAATTAAATTAACTAAACTAAATTACAAAAAAAAACAAACACTAAATTACAAAAAATAAAAAAAAGATTACAAGATTTTTAAGCTAATTACACCTATTCTAAGCCCCCTAATAAAATAATAAACCCCCAAAATAAAAAAAATTCCCTGCCCTATTCTAAATTAAACAAATTTCAAAGCTCTTTACCTTACCAGCCCTTAAAAGGGCCTTTTGTGGGGCATGCCCCAAAGAATTCAGCTCTTTTGCATTTCAATAAATATACAATACCCCCCCCCCACATTACAACCCACCACCCACATACCCCTATTCTAAACCCACCCAAACCCCCCTTAAAAAAGCCTAACACTACCCCCCTGAAGATCTCCCTACCTTGTCTTCACCACACCGGGCCGAACTCCTGATCCGATCCGGGCGATGTCTTCCTCCAAGCGGCAAAGAAGAAATCTTCCTCCGGCGATGTCTTCCTCCAAGCGGCAAAGAAGAATTCTTCCTCCGGCGACGTCTTCCTCCAAGCGGCAGCAAAGTCTTCATTCTTCCGGCGGCATCTTCAATCTTCTTTCTTCGCTCCGCCGCCGCGGAGCATCCATCCCGGCCGACTGCTGTACTACGAATGAGGTACCTTTAAATGACGTCATCCAAGATGGCGTCCGCCGAATTCCGATTGGCTGATAGGATTCTATCAGCCAATCGGAATTAAGTTAGAAAAATCTGATTGGCTGATTGAATCAGCCAATCAGATTCAAGTTCAATCCGATTGGCTGATCCGAACAGCCAATCAGATTGAGCTCGCATTCTATTGGCTGATCGGAACAGCCAATAGAATGCGAGCTCAATCTGATTGGCTGATTGGATCAGCCAATCGGATTGAACTTGAATCTGATTGGCTGATTCAATCAGCCAATTAGATTTTTCTAACTTAATTCCGATTGGCTGATAGAATCCTATCAGCCAATCGGAATTCGGCGGACGCCATCTTGGATGACGTCATTTAAAGGTACCTCATTCGTAGTACAGCAGTCGGCCGGGATGGATGCTCCGCGGCGGCGGAGCGAAGAAAGAAGATTGAAGATGCCGCCGGAAGAATGAAGACTTTGCTGCCGCTTGGAGGAAGACGTCGCCGGAGGAAGAATTCTTCTTTGCCGCTTGGAGGAAGACATCGCCGGAGGAAGAATTCCTTTTGCCGCTTGGAGGAAGACATCGCCCGGATCGGATCAGGAGTTCGGCCCGGTGTGGTGAAGACAAGGTAGGGAGATCTTCAGGGAGGTAGTGTTAGGCTTTTTTAAGGGGGGTTTGGGTGGTTTTAGAATAGGGGTATGTGGGTGGTGGGTTGTAATGGGGGGGGGGGATTGTATTTGTTGTATGCAAAAGAGCTGAATTCTTTGGGGCATGCCCCACAAAAGGCCCTTTTAAGGGCTGGTAAGGTAAAGAGCTTTGAAATTTGTTTAATTTAGAATAGGACAGGGAATTTTTTTTATTTTGGGGGTTTATTATTTTATTAGGGGGCTTAGAATAGGTGTAATTAGCTTAAAAATCTTGTAATCTTTTTTTTATTTTTTGTAATTTAGTGTTTTTTTTTTTTTGTAATTTAGTTTAGTTAATTTAATTGTATTTTTAGATAGATGTTTGTAGTTTATTAAATTTATTGATAGTGTAGGTGTATTTGTAACTTAGGTTAGGATTTATTTTACAGGTAATTGGGTAATTATTTTAACTAGGTAGATATTAAATAGTTAATAACTATTTAATATCTATTATACCTAGTTAAAATAATTAACAATTTACCTGTAAAATAAATATTAACCCTAACATAGCTACAATGTAATTATTAATTATATTGTAGCTATCTTAGGGTTTATTTTATAGGTAAGTATTTAGATTTAAATAGGAATATTTTAGTTTATAAATGAATTAGATTAATTTAATATAAATTTAGTTAGGGGTGTTAGGGTTAGATAGAGTTAATATAGTTAATATAAATACTATAGTAACTATATTAACTATATTAACCCTAATATAATTAGGGTTAATATAGTTAATATATATAATGTAATACCTATATTAACTATAATATACTTAGGGTTAATATAGATAATATAGCTGGCGGCGGGGTAGGTAGATTAAATTAGGGGTTAATCATTTTAATAGAGATGGCGGCGGTGTAAGGGGCTTATATTAGGGGTTAATAATTTTAATATAGATGGCGGCGGTGTTAGTGGCTCACTTTAGGGGGTTATAGATATAATATAGCTGACGGCGGGGTACGGGAGCGGCGGTTTAGGGGTTAATAACTTTATTAGGTTGCGGCGGGGTACGGGAGCGGCGGTTTAGGGGTTAATAGCTTTTTTATTGTTAGGATAGTGAGGGGGATAGCGGATAGAGGGCTAGACGTGTCGGGCTTTGTTAGGGAGGCGTGTTAGACGTGTCGGGCTATGTTAGGGAGGCGTGTTAGACAGTGCGGGTGTTTTAGACTTTAGTCAGGTTTTATAGGCGCCGGCAGTTTCTAACGTGCCGCAAGTCACTGGCGACGCCAGAAATTTGTACTTACGCAGATTTCTGGACATCGCTGGTTTGTCAGACTTACGTTACGTTAGCATCTGACGGCGACTTATATGGGATAGCTCGAGTTGCGAGCTGAAACTGCGGGCGACGCCGGTTCCCTCGCTTGCGCCGCAAACTGCGATCTATATCGGATCGCGCCCCTGACTCGTTGCTTTCATGTTCATCAGCTGGTTTTTAGTCTGTCTATAGCCCCCACAAACAACCCAACAGGAAAAAAAGAAGAAGAAGGAGAAAAAGAGCAAGGAGAAAAAAAAAAAAAAAAAAAAGAGGGGGGGAGGAAAGAAACGAGGGGAGTTCCCCTTCCTATCCACTTTCACTCCCCCCATCCACCCGAGGGACTGTATTTAACAGGGTCTCAGAGAATATACGCTAAAACAATCTGATGAGCTGATGCTCTCAACCAAAATTATTACCATGCTCCTAGGAGTATCAGTTCAGAGTTTCTAAACGTGAAAATAATATCATTTATCTCCATGTCCGGCAGAGATTTGATAAATACTGACCATTTACTGAAAAATGGTCTAATATCCTCTTCGTTATCTAAATTAGTGTCTCTTTGTTCTAACAGACATTGTTTCTTTAAACAGCGTTTAATCTCTGGAAAGAGCATGCCATTTTAAAAAACTTTCCAATTTACTTCCGTTAACAAAATGTGCACAGTCTTTTTATATTTAAACTTTTTGAGTCACCAGCTCCTACTGAGCATGTTCAAGAATAAGTGTGTATGCATTTGTGAATGGCTGAAGGATGTCACATGGTACGTGTATGCATTTGTGATTGGCTGATGGCTGTCACATGGTACAGGGGGAGTGGAAAAAGACATAACTTTTAAAATTGTCAGAAAAAAAATCTACTACTCATTTGAAGTTCAGACTAAGTGCTATTGCATTGTCTTGTTATCTTGCATTTGTTGATTATGCAGATCTACTGTGTTGACTGGTCCTACTACAATCTAATCTCTTGTCCCCTGTATTATTATGTGATTGAGGGGAGATATTTTTACATTGTTTTACAGACTGATCCCACAGTGGAAATAAAACAGATGTTAGTGCAATACAGATGCAGAATGAGGTACAAGGGAGAGTTTTCTGCACTTGGTCAGAAGAATAAATGTTTTCATTCCAGAGCTTTAGGGTCAGGTCAGAGTTTGTCTAAATGACTCTTGTTGTTGTAATTATCAGATTAAATGATATCTTGTGGCAGGTCTTCTAGCAACTCTATCAGCTTCTCAGCTGCCCACCCAGATTACTGAAATACAAATATGAAGTGTTTTTCTAAACTGTAAAACTACAAAGCCTGGCTTGGATTTTACATAATGATACATTAAATAAAAGGCACATGAATTAGTACTAGCAGCTGGTTATCAGCAATGAACAATTAAAGGGACACGGACAAATAAGGGTTCAGAATGCAGAAGTACAGTTTACATCTATTAACAAATGTACCTGTCTGTCTCTCTTTGTATATTTTCTTGAAGCTTAGATCCTTGTCATGAGAATATAGCAAGGTAGGCAGGAGTGTGCAACTCAACATTTTTCATTCATGATTCAAATAGAGCATCCAATTTTAATCCAATTTACAATTTCATTTCATTACCAGATTTGCTTTGTTATCTTGGTATGCTTTTTTGATAAGCAGGTAGGCAGGCTTGGGGGCATTCACCTGTTGGAAGCACTATATGGTAGCAGCTTTGCAGAAATGTTTTTTATTGATTTTATACTTTATGGAAACATTGCTACCCTCTAGTGTTCATAAACATTTTTGTTAAAATACTGCCATATAGTTCTCTAGACACGTGCACGTAACCTACCTAAGTACGTTTTTTTTTTTTTTTTTTTAAAACTTTATTTTTGAAAATTTTTCCACAGAGAAACTTGATCAGCACCACACAGTTGTGCACAATATTTAACATAGTAAGACATGATGTAGGCAACAAAGTACGGTCTCAGTACCATAACAAAAAATGCTTAGAGTCCAAAAGTCGATTCTTGAACCATGTGGGGTGGCCAAGCTCCATGTGTTAATATAACATTTAAATAAGCAAAACAACAAATAAAACAATACAAAAAAAAAAACATAAACAGTGACAGATGTTGATCATTGGTATTAATTGGGTTGCATACCGTTGGGCATAACCAGGCGTATTATAGGAGGGGGAGAGATGAACAGGGAGGCGTTGTTTGTACAACAATGAAGTTACTTATTAACACTGGTGTAAGGCTCTTCTCATGATCCTTTTTGTTGTACCTGTTCAGAACCCTTATGCTGGATACTGGAGTATGCTCTCTGTAATCTATGAGGTAGTTGGGTGCGATACTATCAATAGTAAGGGAAACAGTGTTATTACCATTTTATGTATGAATACTCATATGCATATGCATCTGCGGATGGGTTTAGTCAGAGGCCCCAGGCCTAGTCATTCAGGCAGTTAGTCACTTGTTATGTCAGTTATGTTCTGTCAAGTATCTGTTTCAGGGCTCAGCGAGCACCATCGACCGTGTAGGTTTTCGTTAAGCATGAATATAGTATTTTGAAAGGGGCGTAGGAGTCTTTCTCTTAAGTCTTTCGGTAAGTATAACAAGTACGGCTCCCACTTATTTATAAATAATTTTATTCTGGCATCGCGGTCCCCTTGTGTATCTACTTGTTCTATTAAAAGCTGTTGATACATTGCGTGAGTCAGTTTTTTGAAGGGGGGTTCCCTGTTTCTAGCCCAATATTGTAACATTAGTTTTCTGGCCATTAAGACAACTAGGTTAAAGAACTTTTGGCGTAGAGAGGGTAAGTCAATGTCTTGAAAGAAGAGTACGTTTGCTACGGCCAATGATATGTTGGTTTTGAGCATTGTTGATAACCAGAATTTAACTTTGCCCCAGTACCTTTGCAATTTGGGGCAATCCCAGACCAGGTGTATCAGGTCCGGTGTGGGGGCCATACACTTAGGACATGTATTAGATGCCTCTGGGACCCATTTCGCTCTAGTTTTAGGTGTGATATATGCCTGGTGCAGGAATTTTACTTGTGTTTCACGCAGGTTTGAAGACAGGGTGGCTGCTCTGACTGCTTGTATGCTATGGGTGATTTGTTCCTGCGTGACCTCAGGGATTCTTTGTCCTTGCCATTTGATTACTATTTCCTGCAATGTCTGTGTCTCATTTTGTGCTACTATTTGCTTATAGATAGGTGTAATGGAGTGCGTTCCTTGAGTAGCCAAGTTACAAAGTGCGGCTATCTTAGTTAACCCTGGCGAAGTTAGTCCTGCAGGTAGGATATTCTGTACATAGTGCCGACTTTGAAAGTAGGCGAATCTGTGCGTGTTGGGGAGAGTGTATTGGGCTTGTAGGTCAGAGAAGGTGAGTATCTGATGTGTGGTAGGATTGAGTAATTGTGCCACCATCTTTAGTCCCTTGCGTTCCCACATTTTAAAAACTGCTGTAGTGTATCCTGGTATGAAATTGGGGTTGCCCTGTAGAGGCAGATATTTGCTGAATGTGAAGTCCATCCCCCATAATCTGCAGAGTTTAGCCCAGGCCCTCATCGGATCCCTGAATAGTATGCTGTGTTTTATATGCGGGGGGAGGGATGAGAGCTGTGGTGTGGCAAGAAAGCTGGGTGTATTGGTGCTAGTAAGTCACCTTCTATGGGGGGACAAAAATAGTCTGATTGGGACAACCATCCCACCACAACCTTGATCAGGGATGCCCAGTTGTACCATCTAATATTGGGGAGGCTAAGCCCACCTGAGTGGATTGGCATTGCCAGATGAAGTCTGTTTATCCTTGGTTTCCCTTGATTCCAGACAAACTTGCCAAATAGGGTTGTTAGACCATTGAGATCCCGTTTTGTCATTAGGAGGGGGAGCATCTGAAGGGGGTAAAGCAACTTTGGTAGGATAATCATTTTTAAAAGATGGATCCTACCCGTAGTAGACAGGGGTAGGTTTCTCCACCCCTTCATTTGATTGTGAATGAGGGTTATTGTATTTTCTATGTTGAGGTGGTATAGTTTGTTAGTGTTTATATGCAAGTGGATCCCTAGATATGTGAAGGTTCCTGTGGTCACTTTCAAGTCTGTGCCCTGTAATGGATTTTTTTGGGTGTTAAGCAGCCATGTTAATTCTGATTTATCCGTGTTGACTTTGTAGCCTGTGAATTCCCCAAATTCGTGTAGCATGAGCAGCAGTTTGGGTACATTAGTGTGTGGGTTTGGGACATATAACAAAAGGTCGTCGGCATACAGGGATAAATGCATTATCTGTTTATGAATTTTTAAGCCTTCACTGCATTGGCGAATATAACATGCCAGTGGTTCTATCGCTAAATTGAAAAGCAGAGGGGACAGGGGGCAACCCTGCCTGGTTCCTCTCTCCAGAAGGAACGGTGAGGATAGTTGGCCATTAATGATTATGGAAGCTGAAGGTGACGTGTATAGTGTTTGGAGCACGGTAAGGAAATTCCCAGATATGCCAAACTTTTCCAAGGAGGTGTACAGGTGGTCCCACTCTATTCTATCGAATGCCTTCTCGGCATCGATGGCGAGAAGGCACGCATCAATGTTGGGTTTCTGTGTGTCCATGTAATGTGGGTTATTATAATGAGATATAACAGCTAGTGTCTTTCTGATGTTAATCACTGAGGTGCGGTGTTTGATGAAACCAGTCTGGTCAGGATGTATTATGTTCGGTAGTGTGTTTGCTAACCTGTCTGCCAAGATTTTAGTGAACAGCTTGTAATCGCTGTTGAGCAATGAGATCGGTCTGTACGAGGAGGGTTGTGTGTGGTCTCTGTGTGGTTTCGGAAGTATGCAAATGTTGGCATCTGTAAACCTCGCATCTGGTGCGGCGTTCCCTGATAGGTAGGCAGAATATGTAGTGGCCAAGGTTGGGGCTATGTCTGTGCTAAGAATCTTATAATATTCAATTGGTAGAGAGTCTGGGCCTGCCGCTTTCCCTAGTTTGGAATTTCCAATAGCTCGTAGTACCTCTTGTGTATGTATGGGGGAATTCAGGCTGTCTCTTTGAGTATCTGACAGCTGGGGTACTTTAATTTTTTGCCAAAACTTATCCTTATCCACTTTCCTGATGTTTTGCCTGGTGTACAAGGATTTGTAGTAAGATGTGAATACTTGCATTATATCTTTAGTGTCTGTTTTGAGATGGTCCCCTGACTTAATGGCTGTTATAATGGATTTGGGCGTGTGTAGTCTTACTAAGTTCGCCAGGAGTTTGCCAGCTTTGTTGCCATGGCGATAGAACCTGCCTTGCCTGTGCAAGTTAAATTTATGGTCTAGAATCTGTAAGTGCGTGTCCCTGTCTTTTTTGACCGTGTAGTATCTTTGGCGATTGGTCTCTGTGGGGCTTGCTAGGTAAGCATTGTATGCGGTAGTTAGATCTGAAAGGAGTTGTGTGGTAACCTTCTTTTGGGATCTAAAATGATGGGCTGTGTATGCTGTGATTTTGCCTCTGATGACCGCCTTAGAGGCATGCCAGAACAGGTCAGGGTTAGGTTTGTGTTGCTCATTATCCAGGGTGTATTCAAACCAATATGCCTTTAGGTGTTGTTTAAAATCTGCATTAGAGTATAAGTGTGAGGGAAACCTCCATTTTCGTTCTTGGGATTCTGTTCTGAGAGGTTGAAGCATTAGTCGTATGGGGGCATGATCTGAAATTGTAATTGGAAGGATAGATGTGTTCAGTATGCTAGGGGTGATTTGGGGGGATGTGAGAAAGTAGTCGATTCGGGAGAAAGTATGATGCGTCTTTGAGACACACGTGTAGTCCCTTTGGTCGGGATGCTGAGATCTCCATAAGTCGTGTAACCCCAATCCGTCTCTAAAATTAGTTATGATTTGCGTTTCTTTTCTATGTTTGGAGTGGGTTCCCTTCTTTGTGCTTGGGTGTGATGGATCAAAAAACCTGTCTAATGGGAGGGCTTGCGCCATGTTGAAGTCCCCACCTACTATTACTGGTGAATCCGAATGTAGGGCAATGAGTGACTGGAGAGATGACCAGAAGGCCTGGTCAGAGTGGTTTGGGCCATAAACATTACATAGCTGGAAAGTGCTGGTGTGGATGTGAAGCGTGGTGAATATAAAGCGGCCTTGTTTATCGATTTTGGTGTTAGAGAAGGTCAGTGGTAGGTTTTTTCGTATTAGAATAGCTACCCCACGTTTTCTCCCCTCTGACGGCGAGTACATAATTTGTCCCACCCATCTAATCTTTAATTTTTCATGTTCTTCTGCGGTGAGGTGTGTTTCCTGTAGTAGTGCAATGTCTGCATGGATGGAATTAAGGTACTGGAGGATTCTACTTCTTTTAGTTGGGGATGTTATTCCCCCTACATTCCAGGATATCACATTAAGTTTTGTGGTCATTGGAGAAATTTGTGGGGGGGTGGGGGCAGCAGGTATATTTGTCGGTGGGGAGGTGGGTTACTTCCACCAGTCATGTGTGTGTGTAATGTGTCAAGAGAGAGGTGGAGGTAAGACAGGGTGTTGGTTTGCGTGTGGCATGATATGTAGTGTGATGGAGGGAAAGACTCACAGGCATCGCTGAAAAGCAATCGATCTGGGTTATTCATCTGAGGTCTAAGTGTCAGTCTCCAGTCAACCCATCCGCCGAGCATAACAGCCATGCCCTCTGCTATAAAGAGAGGAAATTGATTAGTTAATACATATGACATTGTTGAGCCATATAGGTGACAGGTGTTTCTGGGGTAGTGCATCATAGGGGTCAGACTTTACACTGTAATTTAAGGCCAGAAGGGGCACCTTGATATTGACTAGGCAGAGCAAATACGTAGTACATTGAACATTACAAAATTTGGAAATAAAAAAACGAAAACAAAAATGAACACAAGAACAAAAACAAGAGAACACACAATAACCAACATTTTCTACAAACTTGTTTCCTGGTGTAGTAACAGTCCCAGGAATGAGAGGGTGAGTTCTCTGAGGAACCCCCTCCTGAGGCAGAACAGCGTCTTGAAGAGTGGTGCTCCAAAGAGTAACCACAGTGGTAATGCGGCGTTCCTCGGCCGCCAGTGCCTCTTGTGTCCGGAGACACCTATGTCCAGAATCTCCCATCTTAAAAAGAGTCTTATACGTATTTAAGTGAGGGAAGCGACATGTTCTATGGATCAGTTTGTTGCTGCTTTTCTTCTTCTAGGTAAGCTTTCAATTCTTTTGGGGAACGGAAGAACTTGGGGCCCCTAGGGGTCTGCAGCCTGAGTTTGGCAGGGTAAAGGAGTGCGACTTGCCTACCTTCTTCATATAGTTGGGAGCAATAAGGGGCGAATTCTTTGCGCATTTTGGTTACATCTGCTGAAAAATCTTGAAATAGCAGGAGTTTTTTCCCTTCATAGATGATATCTGCCTTGTGTGACCTGTAGGCCCGTAGCAAAGTCAGTTTTTCTTGGTAGTTTAAACATTTAAATATGACCTGCCGGGGTTTTGTGGCATTGGCAGTAGAGAGGCCGTTGTCTGGGCCGATGCGGTGCGCTCTTTCCACATCTATTGGGAGGCGATCCGGGTCTAAGCCTAATAATCTGGGAAACGTGAGTGCTGTGAACTCCAATAGATCTTTGTTCTTGATGCTCTCTGGTATTCCAATTATACGGAGGTTATTGCGTCTGCTACGATTCTCCAGATCGTCGACTTTGTCTTGGAGCGCCTGGTTTTGGCGTAGTAATTGTCGGAGGGAGGTAGAAGTGGTATCTTGGCGGTCTTCCAAGTCTGAAATCCTCTGTTCTGCCTGATTCATCCTTGTTGAAAAAAGGCGCACCTCACTAGTTAAAGTGTCCATGCCTGCCTGGAGAGATTCCATCTTAGGCAGGAAGAAAGATTTTAGTTCTTGCATGAGGTTTGTGGAATCACTAGCTGGTAGGTGAGAGGAGCTTGGTGAGGGAGGGTTGTCAATCTGCGCCTCTGTGGCATGTCGTTGTCTCCTATCTGCTTGTTTAGACTTTGAAGTCATCTTGCTCTCAAATGCACTAGAAAGAGGCTTGAAATATTTGTCAACCTTCATATGAAGGGCAGGAGAGAGGGAGAGTATAATAGCAAAGTTCAAATGATTTTATTGTCAGCGTTGTGGCTTTATGCCTTTATGTGGCGCTGCTGAGCTGCAGTCAGAGGGCAGCTTATATGATGTGTGAAATAGCTAGTTGGTATAAAAGTTGTTAAGCCACGTGGGTGAGTCATGCAGGCCTTGTTTGTGCTTCAGCGGCACTTCATAATCTGGTTCTTTCCCAAAGGCAAAAGGACAATCTTTATTATGGTGCAATTAGCAAACCCTCATACAATCTGTCTCTGTGCTGGGGTGTCGATGGGTATGAGAGATAGAGTCCCAAGGAGTGGCAGATAGCCTGTATAGTAATAGTGCACCTGTTAAAGCCTTGTTGTGGTGAAATAAAGTAGGTATTGTAAGCATCCCCTGTATGCCTTTCTCTTGCGGTGGCCAGTTGTGCTCCTTCCACAGTGAGTGGTGCCTTAAGTGATTGCAGAATAGGTGCTCCCAGCTAGGTCTGTAGATAAATGGCTGTGAAATGGGTTTCTGCATAAGTACTTCCCACCATTGTTGCCTGCCTAGTTTTATGTAGGTAATTCAACCCCCTCTGTGTGGCAGATCTGTGATGGGTATAGCAGGTCCTGAACTATTGTGCTTTGTAATGTAGTGAAGCTCCTCTGCACTCACCCTCCTTTCCGATTACTTTTGTGATGAGAGACAGGGCTTTCACAGCTTCCGATAAGCTGCTGTGTGTCTTGATGCGGGAGGGCCGCGATCTAATATGGCGCCCGCGGCTGGTGTTCCGTTGCGCACTTTCAGTGCTTCAGGGGGCAAGGGCAGTTGTCGGCCCTTCACACCACTTGGCCGGTTGAGGATGATGTCCGGGTGTTCCCCCAACAAGGCTAAGGTGTGGGCAAAGGTGTCCGGCAGCAGATTAGGGGTTTTCTCAGAGCTCAATGTACGGAGCTCCTTCTCTGCACTGCCGATCCTCAGCTCCACCCACCGGAAGTCACGTTTTGTTTTTTAATGACATGTCCTATGTGATCATAAAAGTTTAATTTTGACTTCATTGTACAATTGTAAGGTACAGTGTACTCCAGAATTGGTATTGTTTAAAAATTTAATCTCTTTATTACCCATTCCCCAATTTTGCATAACGACATGGCTATAATAATATACGTTTTACCTCTGTGATTACCTTATCTAAGCCTCTGCAGACTGCCCCTTTATTTCAGTTCATTTGACAGACTTGCATTTTCACCAACGAGTGCTGACTCCATGGGCGTGAGCACAATGTTATCTATATGGCACGCATGGACAAGTGCTGTCTATCTGTAAAAAACTGACAAAATGCACTGAGATAAGAGGCGGCATCAAAGGGCTTAGAAATTAGCATACAAGCCTACCTAGGTTTAGCTTTCAAGAAAGAATCCCAAGAGAAAAAAGCAAATTTGATGATAAACGAAAATTGGAAAGTTTTTAAAATTGCATGCACCATCTGAATCATGAATTTTGACTAGACTGTCCCTTTAATAGTGATAGCTATTAATGTCTCTAAGAGAAGTGGTAGCTTGTGATGCCATGTTGAAATTAATTATGAACTGTCCCAAAGTTGCAGTTGCCTTTACTATCAGTTTCTTCCCTTGAAACAAGGTGCAGGAAAAAACATTCTTTCATATTTACACATACTGTATTATTTAAAAGTTATTGACAATCTTTTTCTATTACCATTTATGTTGCAATTGCCTCAGTAAAATATTCTGGAAAATTTGCACTTCACTCTTTTTTGGAGAATGAAGCCCAAAATCTTTCTTTCACAATGCTGATAGATCATACAACTGAAATAACTCCACGTATATGAGTACAATGTTATTTATATGAAACACATGAACTAACGCCCTCTAGCTGTGAAAAACTGTCAAATGCAGAGATAAGAGGGGGCCTTAGAAATTAGCATCTGAGCCTACCTAGGTTTAGCTTTCAACTAAGAATACCAAGGGAACAAAGCAAATTTGATACTAAAGGTAAATTAGAAATGTGTTGCATGCCCTATCTTAAATCAAGCTCCCAGTAGTGCATTGCTGCTTCAGAGCTGAACAAGGTATGCTTTTTAACCAAGGATACAAAGAAAATAAAGTAAATTAGATAATGGAAGTATATTGGAAAGTTGTTTTTAAAAAATTGTATGCTCTACATATAAATGAGAACAATACGAGATTGAAATATAAAATCTTTAATTATCTGTAGTTAATAAACTTTGCAATATTCTTTTATTATTTATTTTCTCCCCTTTTCCCGTAATTGAACTATGAACATTGTTGTTTTCCTAAACCCCAATTGTGCTCACTTTAAATTGTTACCATATGGCTTTAAAAACCCTAACATTTACCCCGTGCATATTAACCTAACACTGTATTAGACCTACTGTGCTAAACCCGAAGGTAATTATGCTTATTTTACATTCCAATGTTTTTCATATACAAGAAGCTATACATAGATATATAGGAATATATATTTAAAAATATAAAAAACATTTTCTGCTATGTGAAGAACATTAGAATGTAAAATGTTTGCAGTAAAAACCCAGTAAAACATATTAGAAAATACTAAAATTGATTAAAAATGAATTTTAAAGTTTAAGGTATTTGAGTGAAAAGGTCTCCAATGTATATATATATATATATATATATATATATATAGAATACAAGAAGAAAGGCGAGGACTCAGGAACTTGGAGCCAGGTGACTTTATTTGATATACAAAAGTGGATAGCACTAACACAGGTGTGCAAGGGGTGCTAGATCTGACGCGTTTCGCGCATGCTCACATGCGCTTCATCAGAGATCTAGTAGTGTTACATGTGAAGGGGTTATATAGGGAGCATCAGCCAATGGAACAAAATTCTCAAAAATGGGCAGCACTAATCACGGCACTGATCCCTGTGGTAATATAACAAGACTCGGTGTGAAGGTGTATTATCTAAGATAAAAATATAGATAAATGAATAGGTGACATCAGTGAGTAACATTCTATAATCAATTGGTTACATAAAACATTGGGTGCAAAGTGAAGGAAACATGGGAAATTATTTAATAGTGATGTTTAAATCAGTAAGTAAATTAAAATGAACCATTGGCACAAAGCTCACTACATTCAGAAAACAGGGCTGGAAACCAGGAGAGGAGAGGGTCTAGGGGGGGATACCCTCCACCTCTGGACTCCATAATGGTGTTAAAAGGCACACATCCTAAGCGTGCATTAAAATTTCTATTATTACTATATTACTATTTTATTTTTTCGTCATATATTGATATATTTTTATGTTTGTTTGTTTTGTTTTTTTGTTATTATTTTAATTTTTTATTGTTTTATATTGTTATTTCCTTTCTTTTCTTTACACCTCGTGGTATTGTTCTTAATTTTGCTAAGCTCTTCTTCAGAAAAATCTTAAAGATGGTTTGGCCCAGAAATTACTAGGAATCAATGATAAGATTACATTTTGTAAGTTGAATATCTCTATGAGATTTTATGGCATTGGATTCCTATGTTGGTATCAGGGACAATTGTACTGTTTCCTGTACCATAGAGCACTCATTACAGATTATACAACTAGGTTTTGAGTGGGCTATTGGGATAAGATGGGCATTGTTCCTAAGAGTAACAAAATCACACCTAAAAATAAGGAAAAAGAGGGTGCATGGGAGAAAGATCTAAAATTACTGGGCTAAAACAATATGTATGTACAGAAAAAGTATGTTGCTAGTGAAGAAGGAAATATAGGTTGGATAAAGCGTGCAAAAATAAAAATAAGGATAAAAATAAGAATGAAAATAAAAATAAGAATAAAAATGCTGATAATAATAAATGGTAATAATAATAATAATAATAATGATGAATGGCCATGGCTTGGCTACACAGGTAATAAATTAGGCTAAGAGCTTGGGCAGGACCGGTAGGGTTATTGCTTCTATGTGCCCCTATTGGCCGGACAAAATTTTCACAGTATATGGAGTAAATACCTAATTTATATGTCTGGACCAAGGGGGAAAGATAAAGAAAAGCAAAAACTGTACCTATTGGATATTAGTTGCCCACTCTGTGTAAGCTAAATCCAGATGACGTGGATACCCGGGTAGGGAGTAAGGAGGTCAGATAGAAAAAGAATACTAAGTACTAAGTAAAAATAGTATGCAATTCTGGAATAGGCAATGGCCATTAGATGGTGGTGGTCTGAATGTAAGATATGGGTTACGAACCAGTGAAAGAAAAAAGAACACTAAAACTAAGTTGTCTAAATCAAACAGGAACCTAGGGACAGGAATAGCTCGGCCTGGAGTTGGAGGTTGGGACAGGGAAGGGGGGAGGAAGGAAGGGGGGAGAGAGATAGGGGAGGGAAAAGTGGAGGGGGGGGCAAAAGGGTCCCCTGCTGGTAGGGCATGTGTTGAGCCTAATCAATGAATAGGTCAAGGTCATGTCTCATATTGATGCCATGGGGAGATTTAGTGTGAAGAGTAAATATCCAGTATGCCTCTCTCTTCTGTAGTTTCCCCACCCTATCTCCTCCTCTAATGTCATTATGGATATGTTCAATGCCTACAAATGTAAAAAGATGTTTGATGTGGTTACCATGAGAACGGAAATGTTTAGCTACAGGGGTTCTGGGAGTTTCATCTTCTAGGGATAGTAAGTGTTTTCTGATACGGTCCCTGAGTGGTCGTGTAGTGAGGCCTACATATTGGAGGGAGCACTGCTGACATGTTATTAGGTATATTACAAAGCGGGTGGTGCAGTCTATTCTTTGTTTGATAGAGAATGTTTTACCCATACTAGATGAGGAGAAGTGATCCGTTTTCTGAGTATAATTGCAACTCTTGCAGATATGGCCACATTTAAAGAAACCTTTGCTAGGGCTGAGCCAATGAGTCCCAAGTGTGGGTTTGTTAGTGAAATGTTTCCTAACTCTATCCCCCACTGTCGGGGCCTTCTTGGCTACACATTTAATTTGTTGTTTGGTTATATGTTGTAGTTTGGTGTCACTCTGGAGAATAGGAAGATATTTGTGTACTATTTTGCAGATCTCATCAAATTGTCTGCTATATTGGGTGGAAAAGACAATTTCATCAGTGAATGCATTTTTCTTTGTGGTGTTGGTGGTATTTCTACCTGTATATCTAGAAAAAAGAGTCTGCCTCTCTATTTTGCTCACTTGCTTGGCTGTATGTGTGAGTGACTTCTTATTATAACCCCTGTCTAGGAGCCTCTGAGTGATGGCATCTGCCTGTACCCTGTACTGTTGAATGTTGGAACAGTTTCTACGTGCCCTAATGTATTGGCCTTTGGGGATGCCTCTGATGGTATGTCTGATATGGCAAGAATCAGCTCTGAGTATGGTATTGCGTGCTAAAGTCTTCCTGTGAATAGTGGACATAATGTTTGATCCGTCATCTATATAAAGGTGTAAGTCTAAATAAGCTATGGAATTAGATGATGACGAATGCGTGAACTTTAAATTAAATTGGTTAACATTGAGAAGATCTACCAAGGTGTGTGCCTCTATCTGGTTTTCAGAATTCCAGATGACTATGAGGTCGTTGATGTAGCAGCCATACACAACTAGATTGTCCCTGAGGGGGAAGTCATCTGCATAAATGCTGTTAAGTTCCAGCCAGCCCATGTATAAATTGGCATATGCGGGGGCAAATTTTGCCCCCATGGCTGTGCCACAATTCTGCAATAGAATTCCCCCCCTGAGACAAAGTAGTTGTGTGAGAGAAGGAATTTGGCAGTGGAGACTACAAATTGGATGTATTCATCAGAAAATGAAGTATATCTCCTGATCATGTGACCCAGAGCCTCCAAACCTTTCTGGTGAGGTATACTAGAGTAAAGGGCCGTTACATCTATGGTGACCCACTGAAAAGTTGGTTGCCATTTGATGTCGTTAAGCTGGTAGAGGAGATGGGCACTGTCTCTAATGTAGCCAGGCAATGTGGTGACTATGGGTTGCAAGACAGAGTCGAGCCAGGCCCCCAATCTCTCGCATAGGGACCCCATGCTAGCCACAATGGGTCTCCCTGGGGGTCTAGTCAGGGTCTTGTGTATCTTAGGAACGACCCTGAAGGTTGGAGTAAGAGGATTCTCTACAAATAGGTATTCCATGGTTTCCCTGGTAATGAAACCATTCTCCAGGGCCGTATCCAAGAACGAGAATAGTTCTTGGCTGAACCTAGAGGTGGGGTCATATCCTAAACGTGTGTAGGTGGAAGTGTCCCCAAGGTGCACATTAATTTCTTCCATATAATCGGTGATGTTGAGGATCACTACTGCCCCACCCTTGTCAGCCTGAGTTATTACAATGTCGGGGTTGGTCTCTAATTCTGCCAGTGCATTTTTTTCTTCGTGGGTGATATTGTGTTTGACTGTTGAATGAGTATCTTTTATGGTCTCATTGAGTGATAAGATGTCTCTCAATACTGTGTCTTGGTATAGTTCAATGCTGGGGCTTCTAGCCTGAACAGGGTAAAAGAATGAACGGTCTTTGTGTGAAAACTTATGTGTGGGTGATGAAGGGCTAGAGATGTTGTTTTGTAGTGATAGTAGTGTGTTGAAGTCACATTGGTCTCTAAATAGTAGACCTGAGTGGATGCTGTCTGAAAGTGTTAAGGAAGGTTCTGGGGGAAGATCCTCCTTGTTGGTGTCAGAAAAATGTTTCTTTAGTGTAAGTTTGCGGACTAATCTGTTGATGTCTATGACAGTAGAGAAGACATCAAAATTCGTGCTAGGTGCAAAAGTGAGTCCTTTATTAAGTATGGAGATCTGTGCAGGTGTAAGTTGGGTATTAGACAGATTAATCACATTCATTATTTCTTTTTGTTTTTTGAGGCTGTCCTGCTGGGGTACCGGTGTGCCTGGCTTGAAGCTTTAGGAGTGCTAGTTAGACTAGGCGATTTAACAAGGGTGGCCAGGGTTGTTCTAGTAGGGCCACCAGTTCCTGCATTGGCAGAAGTGGAGGGTTCACTAGGCTCAGCAGTGGAAGTGCTAGGGGATTGTGGGAGAGATGTTTCTGACATATATATATATGTATATATATATATACAATATCTCTCAAAAGTGAGTACACCCCTCGCATTTTTGTAAATATTTTATATCGTTTTATGTGACAACACTGTAGAAATGACACTTTGCTACAATGTAAAGTAGTGAGTGTACAGCCTGTATAACAGTGCTAATTTGCTGTCCCCCTCAAAATAACTCAACACTCAGTCATTAATGTCTAAACTGTTGGCAACAAAATTGAGTACTCCCCTAAGTGCAAATGTCCACATTGGGCCCAATTAGCCATTTTCCCTCCCCGGTGTCATGTGACTCGTTAGTGTTACAAGATCTCAGGTGTGAATGAGGAGCAGGTGTGTTAAATTTGGTGTTATCGTTCTCACACTTATACTGGTTACTGGAAGTTCAACATGGCACCTCATGGCAAAGAACTCTCTGAGGATCTGAAAAAAAGAATTGTTTCTCTACAAAAAGATGGCCTAGGCTATAAGAAGATTGCCAAGACCCTGAAACCGAGCTGCAGCTAGGTGGGCAAGACCATACAGCGGTTTCACAGGACAGGTTCCACTCAGACCAGGCCTCGCCATGGTCAACCAAATAAGTTGAGTGCACGTACTCAACGTCATATCCAGAGGTTGTCTTTGGGAAATATATGTATGAGTGCTGCCAGCATTGCTGCAGAGGTTGAAGAGGTGGGGGGTCAGCCTGTCAGTGCTCAGACCATATGCCTCACACTGAATCAAATTGGTCTGCATGGCTGTCGTCCCAGAAGGAAGCCTCTTCTAAAGATGATGCACAAGAAAGCCCTCATACAGTTTGCTGAAAACAAGCAGACTAAGGACATGGATTACTGGACCATAGAAAAGAAATGTGGAAAAACAAGAGTGTTCCAAATATACAAAAAGTTCAATTCAATGTATGATCCACTATAGAAGAGCCACTTAAACCTAATTTGGCCCCTGGTAGAGAAGCATTCCTTAATGGGCCTCCTCCAGATACACTGCTGCTGAAAATGGGTATATGACCCGCTGCATATAAATTATACCAGGTCACTGTGTAGCCAAGGTGTTAGAGATCCAAAAACAACCAAATGTTGCTACGCCAGCTATGTCGGTTACGCTCACCCTCTCGGCATGCGGTCCCATCAGCTGCAATGGATACTCCCTTCATACATGACGTCACAATGTGCGAAGACTGAGGAGGAATAGAGCAGGTACAGGCTCTGTAGTGGAGGTCTGTGCAACAAGCAATCACATAAGCCATTTGTGTTTTCACTCACCTGCTTTCTGTTCCAGTTCTCCATGTAACATTTTTTATCGAAGTTATTAAAGAATTATTTTTATCCTCACAAGCTCTCTGATCCTTTCTTCCTTTTGAATCTTGGATTAATGGAACCATGTCCTGTGGTCCGATGAGACCAAGATAAACTTATTTGGTTCAGATGGTGTCAAGCGTGTGTTGTGGCAACCAGGTGAGGAGTACAAAGACAAGTGTGTCTTGCCTACAGTCAAGCATGGTGGTGGGAGTTTCATGGTCTGGGCCTGCATGAATGCTGCTGGTACTGGGGAGCTACAGTTCATTGAGGGAACTATGAATGCCAACATGTACTGTGACATACTGAAGCAGAGCATGATCCCCTCCCTTCGGAGACTGGGCTGCAGGGCAGTATTCCAACATGATAACGACCCCAAACACACCTCCAAGATGAACACTGCCTTTCTATAGAAGCTGAGGGTAAAGGTGATGGACTGGCCAAGCATGTCTCCAGATTTAAACCCTATTGAGCATCTGTGGGTAATCCTCAAACGAAAGGTGGGGGAGCACAAGTTCTCTAACATCCACCAACTCTGTGATGTCATCATGGAGGAGTGGAAGAGGACTCCAGTGGCAACCTGTGACACTCTGGTGAACTCTATGCCCAAGAGGGTTAAGGCAGTGATGGAAAATAATGGTGGCCACACAAAATATTGACACTTTGGGCCCAATTTGGACATTTCCACTGTGTGTATTAACTTTTGTTGCCAACGGTTTAGACATTAATGGCTGTGTGTTGAGTTATTTTGAGGTTACAGCAAATTGACACTGTTATACAGGTTGTACACTCACTACTTTACATTGTAGCAAAGTGTAATTTCTTCAGTGTTGTCAAATGAAAAGATATAATAAAATATTTACAAAAATGTGAGAGGTGTACTCACTTTTGTGAGATACTCTATGTGTATATATGTGTTTTTAGGAGTATATATGTATGTATATACATATATAAACACATAAATAAACACACACATTTTGAATTAATATTTATATTAATAATTTTTCCAGATAGTGTAAATATGAGTATAAGACTTTATTTTAATGTAATATTGTTGTTTTTGGTGCACATTTTTTTTAACCCTTACACTTTACACCTGGGGGTCGATTTATCAAGCAGTGGATGCTGCACTGAAGCCCCATATTTTCAGGTCCACCTGAAACGGAAGTTAAGAACCTTGGTCTTCACTTGTGAACACCTGACACGTGCTAAATTACGGCTAGATTACGAGTTTTGCGTACCGCTCACTTTTTTGGCCAGACTTTGAAATACCGCAAATCCACTTACGTAAATTGCATATCCTCTTTTTTCAATGGGACTTGCATAGCACCGGTATTACAAGTCTGACAAAAAGTGAGCGGTAGACCCTCTCCTGTCAAGACTGGTACCACATTTAAAAGTCAGTAGTTAAGAATTTTACGCTACAACGCCATAGCATAAAACTCTTAACTAAAGTGCTAAAAAGTACACTAAACACCCATAAACTACCTATTAACCCCTAAACCGAGGCCCTCCCACATCGCAAACACTATAATAAAATATATTAACCCCTAAACCGCCGCATTCCCGCCTCGCAAACACTAGTTAAATTTTATTAACCTCTAATCTGCCATTCCTAACATCGCCGCAACCTACCTACATTTACAAACCCCTAATCTGCCGCCCCCAACACCGCCGCCACTATATTAAATGTATTAACCCCTAAATCTAAGTCTAACCCTAACCCTAACACCCCCCAACTTAAATATAATTTAAATAAATCTAAATAAAATTCCTGTCATTAGCTAAATAATTCCTATTTAAAACTAAATACTTACCTATAAAATAAACCCTAAGATAGCTACAATATAACTAATAGTTACATTGTAG
This sequence comes from Bombina bombina, assembly GCF_027579735.1. Lineage (NCBI taxonomy): Eukaryota > Metazoa > Chordata > Amphibia > Anura > Bombinatoridae > Bombina > Bombina bombina. Next base: position 190,564,506 of record NC_069507.1, on the reverse strand, counting down.
CAAGCTTAGAGTTTATTTTTATTTTACAGGCAAGTTTGTATTTATTTTAACTAGGTAGAATAGTTACTAAATAGTCATTAACTATTTAATAACTACCTAGTTAAAATAAAGACACATTTACCTGTAAAATAAAACCTAACTTAAGTTACAATTACACCTAACACTACACTATAATTAAATTAATTCCCTAAATTAAATACAATTAAATAAAAGTATCTAAAGTACAAAAACAAACACGCACTAAATTACAGAAAATAAACAAATTACAAGATTTTTTAACTAATTACACCTAATCTAATCCCCCTAACAAAATAAAAAAGTCCCCCAAAATAAAAAAAATCCCTACCCTACACTAAATTACAAATAGCCCTTAAAAGGGCCTTTTGCGGGGAATTGCCCCAAAGTAATCAGCTCTTTTACCTGTAAAAAAATTTACAAATCCCCCCCAACATTAAAACCCACCACCCACACAACCAACCCTACTCTAAAACCCACCCAATACCCCCTTAAAAAACCTAACGCTAACCCCTTGAAGATCACCTTACCGGGAGACATCTTCACCCAACCGGGCTGAAGTCCTCAACAAAGCCGGGAGAAGTCTTCATCCAAGCCAGGCAGAAGAGGTCCTCCAGATGGACAGAAGTCTTCATCCAGACGGCATCTTCTATCTTCATCCATCTGGTGCGGAGCGGGTCCATCTTCAAGACATCCGGCGCGGAGCATCCTCTTCCATCGAAGTCTTCTTACTAAATGACGATTCCTTTAAGTGACGTCATCCAAGATGGCGTCCCTTCAATTCCGATTGGCTGATAGAATTCTATCAGTCAATCGGAATTAAGGTAGAAAAAATCCTATTGGCTGATGCAATCGGCCAATAGGATTGAGCTGGCATTCTATTGGCTGATTGGAACAGCCAATAGAATGCCAGCTCAATCCTATTGGCTGATTGGATCAGCCAATATGATTGGAGTTCAATCCTATTGGCTGATTGCATCAGCAAATAGGATTTTTTCTACCTTAATTCCGATTGGCTGATAGAATTCTATCAGTCAATCGGAATTGAAGGGATGCCATCTTGGATGACGTCACTTACAGGAACCTTCATTTAGTAAGAAGACTTCGATGGAAGAGGATGCTCTGCGCCAGATGTCTTGAAGATGGACCCACTCTGCGCCGGATGGATGAAGATAGAAGATGCCTTCTGGATGAAGACTTCTGTCCATCTGGAGGACCTCTTCTGCCCGGCTTGGATGAAGAATTCTCCCGGCTTCGTTGAGGACTTCGGCCCGGTTGGGTGAAGACGTCTCCCGGTAAGGTGATCTTCGAGGGGTTAGTGTTTTGTTTTTTTAAGGGGGTATTGGGTAGGTTTTAGAGTAGGGTTGGTTGTGTGGGTGGTGGGTATTAATGTTGGGGGGGATTTGTAATTTTTTTTTCCGGTAAAAGAGCTGATTACTTTGGGGCAATGCCCCGCAAAAGGCCCTTTTAAGGGCTATTTGTATTTTAGTGTAGGGTAGGGCTTTTTTATTTTGTTAGGGGGATTAGATTAGGTGTAATTAGTTAAAAAATCTTGTAATTTGTTTATTTTCTGTAATTTAGTGCGTGTTTTTGTACTTTATATACTTTTATTTAATTGTATTTAATTTAGGGAATTAATTAGATGTATTTAGTTTACGAATCTTGTAATTTGTTTATTATTTTCTGTATTTTAGTGTTGTTTTTTTTTTTGTACTTTAGATAATTTAATTTAATTGTATTTAATTTAGGGAATTAATTTAATTATAGTGTAGTTTTAGGTGTAATTGTAACTTAGGTTAGGTTTTATTTTACAGGTAAATTTGTCTTTATTTTAACTAGGTAGTTATTAAATAGTTAATGACTATTTAGTAACTATTCTACCTAGTTAAAATAAATACAAACTTGCCTGTAAAATAAAAATAAACCCTAAGCTAGGGTTTATTTTATAGGTAAGTATTTAGTTTTAAATAGGAATTATTTAGTTAATGATAGGAATATTTATTTAGATTTATTTAAATTATATTTAAGTTAGGGGGTATTAGGGTTAGGGTTAGACTTAGATTTAGAGGTTAATAACTTTAATATAGTGGTGGCGACGTTGGGGCGGCAGATTAGGGGTTAATAAATGTAGGTAGGTTGCGGCGATGTTAGGAACGGCAGATTAGAGGTTAATAAAATTTAACTAGTGTTTGCAATGCGGGAGTGCAGCGGTTTAGGGGTTAATATATTTATTATAGTGGCGGCGGTGTCCGGAGCGGCAGATTAGGGGTTAATAATGTACTGTAGATGTCGGGGGCGGCAGATTAGGGGTAAATAAGTGTAAGATTAGGGGTGTTTAGACTCGGGGTTCATGTTAGGGTGTTAGGTGTAGACATACATTTTATTTCCCCATAGGAATCAATGGGGCTGCATTAGGAGCTAAACGCTGCTTTTTTGCAGGTGTTAGTTTTTTTTTCAGCCGGCTCTCCCCTATTGATTCCTATGGGGAAATCGTGCATGAGCAGGTTACACCAGCACACCACTGACTTAAGCAGCGCTGGTATTGAGGTAAGATGTGGAGCAAAATTTTGCTCTACGCTCACTTTTTTTGCAGTTAACGCCGGGTTTGTAAAAACTTGTAATACCAGCATTGTCTGTAAGTGAGCGGTGAGCATAAACTGCTCATTAGCATTGCACCCTGTTAATGCAAAGCTCGTAATCTAGCTGTTAGTTGGCACACATGTTAGAGAGGTCGTGATATTGCTTAGGGTTATACAGTACGAGTGTGTAGGACATGTTATTTATATACATTTCATTGTAAAATTGATTATAATATATGTTTTTAAACCATTTATTATAAAATAAAAAAGTATTTTTTAATTTTGCAAGGTTATGCTCTAGGGTAATCACAGACTAGTATACTTATACCCTGTGAGCTTGTGCACATGCTCAGTAGGAGCATGTTCCCTGGAAAATGTGTGTGTATATATACCGGTATATATATATATATAAACACTGCAAAAAAAATGCTAATGGAAGTAAATTTGGAAAGTTTCTTAAAATTGCATGCTTTTTCTAAATCATAAATGTTTATTTTGACTTGAGTGTCGCTTTAAAGGGACTTTAAAAAGTAATTTGTATATACAGTATTTGCATTGTATACATATGTATATAAACACTGCATTTTAAACTATCTGAATACAAAATATATTTTTTGAAATGACCATTCTGTTTTGACATAGTTTTCCCATCTATGGACACACCCAGTAAAAAGGCTTTTTATCTCATTTGCTGTAACCAGTTAAGGACGGAAATATATAAGATCTTTCACCAAGCAAGCAATCACCATGTAGCGTACAGCCAGGTCGGGATTTGAAGTCTGCAGGATCCAGTCCAGCCGGATTTTTGTTTTCTTTTTTTAATGGGCTCAAGAGTGTCTAAGAACAAAAGTGAAACTTAAATACTTATTGGCTGACACTGAAATCAATTAACTGACAAAAACATTGCTAAATCATTATTTAAAGGGATACTTTAAACACCAGAGTATTTGTGTTATATTATTCAGCTTGCGTCAAACTGTTCTGACATAAATAATTTTAATTATCAGACTCAAGTTATTTTGCTGTCCTTTTAAATGTTAAAACAATTAACATAAAAGTGATAATTCAGTTTTATTCTCATAAATATGATATCAGAAACATAGATAAATACTATAACTTATGGAATTGTTCACCATTTAACTAAATAGCTTTTTTTCCTTAAATGCAAATAAAAATATCCTGCTATCTTTAAAAATATGTTACATGATATAAAATTTTGGAATTCCATGCCCCCTTAATGCACCCATAAAAATTCATAGACCTGTCAGAAACTGAAGTGCTGTTATGTCGTTAAATTAATTCTTCCCATTGTACACTGGTGCAAAAAAAAAAAGAAAATATCTGGGAGGTTTGCACGTCTGTCGAGTCTTGGAATGATTAGTTCCTGTGTTTTCCGATAAGGAGAATAGTGAAGTCTGGCTCAGGAAATTTAACAAGATCTTAAGTGATAACATTTTACAGCTTACTATACGTCTGCTGACATCATTAAATTCACAGTTTGTTCATAACGCAGCAAGCTAAATATTTTGCCTGTAGCAAATTTTTTAATTACATGATATAAATTACTATTAATATCTCAATCTCTTCCTATATTTACTAAGAATTCAAAACCCTCCCCAAACAGACCATTTTCAGTTAAAAAGAGTTTATTATCTGTCCTGATCAATGGTTGAATCTTGCTCACCTTTAATAAACTTATCCCACTGGTTTATAGAACTAGATGTATAATATATAAGGTTGCGCAAAGGACTTGCTGATTCCTATTGAGCACAGTTTTGAATATGTATATACGTTCCTATTTTCCAATATTTATAATTTATAATGTGTCTTGTAAAAGATATAAAAAGAAAATAAAAAAAAATTAATATGTACTTCAACAATGTTATACCTTTCTACAGGTGAAGGTAATGTTGTAAATACGTATGTATGGTGATTTTCCCTTATTTTCTCCTTACTCCATGTATTCACTTGATCATGTCACTTTATATAGGGTAGTTCTATTACCTACTTCGATACTTTTTTCTTTAGCCTCTTAAATGGTACACTCTTATCCTATAATATAAAAGGCCAAGTGTGTTTGTCTGAAGCTGTCATGCGCAGTAGAGACAGCACGAGGACAAACACACCTGGCCTTAGAGTCCCTACCTGATCTGCGGTGCTGGCAGAAGTGTGCGTGGCCGGGCGTGCAGGGGGCATGGTCGGCCGTGAAGGGGACGTGGACGGGAGCGGTCGGGAGATAGAGGGGAGAGAGATAGAGAGGAGGGAGAGATAGAAAGAGGGGGAGAGAACAAAAGAGATGGGAAAGAGCTAAAGATAGGATAAGAGAGGGGAAGGAGCAAGAGAGGGGGGAGAGAGAGCAAAATAGAGGGGGAGAGAGAAAATAAGAGGGGGGAAGAGAGAGAGCAAAAGAAAAGGGGGAGAGAGAGGGGGAGGAGAAAGAGAGGGGTAGGAGAGAGAGAGGGGGGGAGATAGAGAGAGGGGGGGAGATAGAGAGAGGGGGTAGATATAGAAGGGGGAGATAGAGAGAGGGGGTAGATATAGAGGGGGGAGATAGAGAGAGGGGGGAGATAGAGAGAGGGGGGAGATAGAGAGAGGGGAGATAGAGAGAGAGGGGAGATAGAGAGAGGGGGGAGATAGAGAGAGGGGGAGATAGAGAGAGGGGGTAGATATAGAGGGGGGGAGATAGAGAGAGGGGGGAGATAGAGAGAGGGGAGAGATAGAGAGAGGGGGAAGATAGAGAGAGGGGGGGAGATAGAGAGAGAGAGGGGGAGATAGAGAGAGAGGGGGGAGATAGAGAGAGGGGGGATAGAGAGAAGGGGGGTAGAGGGGGGGGGATAGAGAGGGAGAGAGAGAGAGAGAAAGGGGGAGAGAGAGAGGGGGGAGAGAGGGGAGAGAGGGGAGGGAGAGAGAGGAGAGAGAGAGAGGGGGGAGATAGAGGGGGAGATTGTATCACATTGTATCTCAATGCAGCAAAATTTTGGATAATGTGTAGCAAGTAAAAGTTACCATTTGAGAAGATTTTAGAATATAGTCTCAAAGGCGACATAATATATATATATAGACACCTTTGACACCGGTATTTTTTTAGCATTTTTAGAAGAAAGTATATGCTTTTTAACGAATGTCATAAGATTGTCTAGTATAATTTTAAAAAAAAATTGTAGATTACAATAACCTAGTGGTTTATTATTCAATACTAGTCTTAAAGCCCGTTCACACGGGCCATTTTTGCAGTACAGCGGTCCCACCCCTTGTGCTCTCTCCCTCCCCCTCTCTTTTGCTCTCTCTCCCCCTCTCTTTTGCGCTATCTCTCTCCCCCCTCTCTTTTGCACTCTCTCCCCCTCTCTTTTGAGCTCTCTCCCCCTCTCTTTTGCGCTCTCTCCCCCTCTCTTTTGCGCTCTCTCTCTCCCTCCTCTCTTTTGCACTCTCTCTCCCCATCTCTTTTGCGCTCTCTCCCCCTCTATTTTGCACTCTCTCTCCCCCTCTCTTTTGCGCCCTCTCCCCCTCCCCCTCTTCTGCGCTCTCTCTCCCACCTCTCTTTTGTGCTCTCTCCCTCCCTCTCTTTTGCTCTCTCTCCCCTCTCTCTTTTGCGCTCTCTCTCTAACCCTAGTGGTTTATTATTCAATACTAGTCTTAAAGCCCATTCTCACAGGCCATTTTTTGCAGTACAGCGGTCCCACCCCTTGTGCTTTTTCCCTCCCCCTCTCTTTTTCTCTCTCTCTCTCCCCCCTTTCTTTTGTGCTCTCTCTCTCCCCCTCTATTTTGCGCTCTCTCCTCCTCTCTTTTGAGCTCTCTCCCCCCTCTCTTTTGAGCTCTCTCTCCCCCTCTCTTTTGCGCTCTCTCTCTCCCCCTCTATTTTTGCACTCTCTCTCCCCCTCTCTTTGTGCTCTCTCTCCCCCCTCTCTTTTGCGCTCTCTCTCTCCCCCTCTCTTTCGCGCTCTCTCTCTTGCCTCACTTTTGCTCTCTCTCTCCCCCTCTCTTTTGTGCTCTCTCCCGTCTCTCTCTCTCCCCCCCTCTATTTTGCGCTCTCTCTGTCCCCCTCTCTTTTGCGCTCTCTCTCTTCCCCTCTCTTTTGCGCTCTCTCCCCTCTCTTTTGCGCTCTCTCTTCCCCCTCTCTTTTGCGCTCTCTCTCCCCCCCTCTCTTTTGCGCTCTTTCTCTCCCCCTCTTGGGGAGAGATAGAGAGGGGGAGAGAGAGAGGGGGGAGATAGAGGGAGGGGGAGATAGAAAGGGGGAGAGAGAGTAAAACAGAGGGGAAGGGAGAGAGCGCAAAAGAGAGGTGGGGAGAGAGCGCAAAAGAGAGGGGAGAGAGAGCACAAAAGAGAGGGAAGACAGAGAGCGCAAAAGAGAGGGGGAGAGAGAAAGCACAAAAGAGAGGAGGAGAGAGAGAGCGCAAAATAGAAGGGTGAGAGAGAGAGAGAGAGAGAGAGAGAGAGAGAGGGGAGAGAGAGAGCAAAAGAGAGGGGGGAGAGAGGGCGCAAAAGAGAAGGGGGGAGAGAGCGCAAAAGAGAGGGGGGAGAGAGAGAGCGCAAAAGAGAGGGGGAGAGAGCGCAAAATAGAGAGGGGAGAGAGAGAGCGCAAAAGAAAGGGGGAGAAAGAGAGCGCAAAAGAGAGGGGGAGAGAGAGCAAAAGAGAGGGGAGAGAAAGAGCGCAAAAGAGAGGAGGGAGAGAGCGCAAAAGAGAGGGGGAGAGAGAGAGCGCAAAAGAGAGGGGGAGAAAGAGAGCACAAAAGAGAGGGGGGGAGAGCTGAAAAGAGAGGGGGAGAGAGCACAAAATAGAGGGGGAGAGAGAGAGAGCAAAAGAGAGGGGGAGGGAGAGAGCACAAGGGGTGGGACCGCTGTACTGCAAAAATGGCCCGTGTGAACGGCCTTAAAGACTAGTATTGAATAATAAACCACTAGGTTATTGTAATCCACATTTTTTTTTAAAATTATACTAGACAATCTTATGACATTTGTTAAAAAGCATATACTTTCTTCTAAAAATGCTAAAAAGACACCGGTGTCACGGGTGTCTATATATATTATGTCTTCTTTGAGACTATATTCTAAAATCTTCTCAAATGGTAACTTTTACTTGCTACACATTATCCAAAAAAATGCTGTATTGAGATACAATGTGATACAATCTTATATATTATAATACAATATTTGGACATACATAGTAACATAGTAACATAGTAGATAAGGTTGAAAAAAGACTGAAGTCCATCGAGTTCAACCTATACAAATCTAAAATACTTACAAAAAGCTCCAGTTAAGCTTAAATAACCCCATTAAAATGTGACCCATTTAATACTAGCAATCATATCCATGAATTTTGTTTATATACAGAAATTTATCCAGACTATTTTTAAATGTATCTATGGTATTGGCATTCACTACCTCCTTTGGTAATGAGTTCCACAATTTTATTGCTCTTACAGTGAAAAAACGTTTCCGTTGCAGGAGATTAAATCTCCTTTCCTCCAACCTTAAATTATGACCTCTTGTCAGAACCAATTTTCTTGGAATAAAAAGAGCTTCTGCCATCTCTGTATATGGGCCTTGAATATATTTATATAAAGTAATCATGTCACCTCTCAAGCGCCTTTTTTCTAAAGAGAACAGACCCAGTTTGGCTAGCCTCTCCTCATAGGTTAATTTCTCCAATCCCCTTATTAGCTTTGTGGCCCTTCTCTGAACTTTTTCTAGTTCTGCAATATCTTTTTTAGCAATCGGTCCCCAGAACTGCACTCCAAACTCAAGGTGAGGTCTTACCAGGGCTTTATATAATGACAGAATTATGCTTTCCTCCCTTGAATCAATGCCTCTTTTAATACATGCTAGTATCTTATTAGCCTTTGAAGCCGCTGCCCTGCATTGTGCACTCATCTTTAGCTTGTTATCTATTACTACTCCCAAATCCCTTTCCTCCTGTGTTTGGCTAAGTCTTGTCCCATTTAAAAAATACATAGCCTGCTTATTTTTACTTCCAAAATGTAGAACCTTACATTTTTCCGTATTAAATCTCATTTTCCATTCACTTGCCCATAGTTCTAATTTTAGCAAATCCCTTTGCAAAGAGAGTTCATCCTGCTCTGACCTAATGACCTTACTTAACTTAGTATCATCTGCAAAAATAGAGATGTCGCAATTTAATCCTTGCTCCAAGTCATTTATAAAAATATTAAAAAGAACAGGGCCCAGTACTGATCCCTGGGGGACGCCACTGATTACCTTTGTCCAATCTGAGTATGATCCATTTACTGCTACTCGTTGCTCCCTATCTTTTATCCAGTTATTTATCCATGAGCTAACATTTTCAGCTATTCCCAGTCCCTTAATTTTGTGCATTAATCTCTCATGTGGCACTGTATCAAATGCCTTTGCAAAATCTAAGTATATCACATCAACTGATTCCCCTTTATCTATATTTTTACTTACTTCCTCGTAGAATCTAATTAGATTAGTTTGACATGATCTATTTCTCCTAAAGCCATGCTGATTAGAACTCATAATCTTGTTTACACGAATATGCTCATCAATATAATCCCTTATAATCCCTTCAAATATCTTCCCCACTATTGATGTCAGACTAACTGGTCTATAGCTTCCTGGATCATCCCTGCTTCCCTTTTTGAAGAGTGGCACCACATCAGCTTTACGCCAATCCTGGGGTACCATGCCTGAGGATAATGAGTCTTGAAAAATTAAGAGTAAAGGTTTGTCTATAACAGTGCTAAGTTCCCTTAACACCCTTGGGTGTATTCCATCTGGGCCTGGAGTTTTATTTACCTTAATATTTTTTAGTTTTTTCCTGATATCCTCTAAACAAAACCCAGTTAGTGGTATGGACTGGCATGTTCTATTCTGTTCCAAAGTATCATTCAATGGTTCCTCTCTTGTGTATACTGAAGAAAAAAACTGGTTTAGTACCTCAGCCTTCTCCCTGTCATTATTTATCATGCTACCCTCCACACATTTTAATGTACCTATATTATCCTTCTTAGATTTTTTGCTATTTATGTACTTAAAGAACCTTTTAGGGTTAGACTTAGAATCCTTGGCAATTAATTTTTCATATTCAATTTTGGCTAATTTGATTGCTTTTTTGCATGCTTTGTTACATTCCTTATAAATATTGTATGCTGAGTCTGTACTATTTTCTTTTAATAATTTAAATGCCCTACGTTTTTTCCTAATTTCTTTTAACACATTTATATTTAGCCATAACGGCTTATTTTTTTTATTTTTATTTTTATAACCATATGGTATGTATTGATATGTATATTTATTTAACAAATTTTTAAATATTATCCATTTATCCTCTGTATTTTTATTAGAAAATACATTGTCCCAATTTATATTATTTAATGATTTCCTTAAATCGTTGAATTTTGCTTTCTTGAAATTAAAAGTCTTAGTTAAGCCTTTAAAACACTGCATATGAAAAGAGATTTCAAATGTGACCATGTTATGATCACTGTTACCCAAATGTTCTTTGATTTCTATGTTTGATATTATATCTGTATTGTTTGATAGCACTAAATCCAATATAGCTTTACTCCTAGTTGGCTCCTCTATTAATTGTGACAAGAAGTTATCCCTGAGAACATTTAAAAATCTATCCCCCTTAGCTGAATTACTAGTTTCATTGGCCCAGTTTATATCAGGGTAGTTAAAATCTCCCATAATTACAGCACTGTTATTAGCAGCCTTACCTATTTGCATTAGTAGTTGAGTTTCCTCTGGGTCACTAATGTTGGGAGGCTTGTAGCATGTTCCTAGTAATATTTTTTTAGGATTTTTCCCCCCACTCTTTATTTCAACCCACAGGGTCTCTACATTGTCACCTGTATCATAAATATCTTCCCTTATTGTAGGTTTAAGGTCAGGTTTAATATACATGCAGATTCCTCCACCCCTTTTATTATTCCTGTCCCTCCTAAATAAAGTATACCCCTCTAAGTTAACTGCCCAGTCATGTGAATCATCCCACCAAGTTTCAGTTATACTGATAACATCATAGTCCTCTTCTGCAACTAAGAGCGTCAGCTCCCCCATTTTACCTGTCATGCTTCTTGCATTTGTTTTTTGTATATTTAATTAGTTTTGCTTCTATTAGGCAGTGTTTCTTTAGGAATGATTTTGCAATTTTGCTTGAATGTTAAATACCATCTTCTTCAATGTGTTTAAATTGCCTTATGACAAAAATTAAATGTACAAAAAAACAATATCCTTTTTTAAGGTGTCTCTATCGTGTGACTTCCCAGGTTTTCATTCTAAGAAATTGTATTGTGTATTTTATATTATGATATTTCGTATTGGTAGTAGGTGGAAGTTCATTTAAAACCCATATATCAGTATTGGCTGCTTAAAATACTACAAGTTTGTTTACATACGTTTTTTTCTTTGTTCTTCTTCTCTGTGTCATCCAGTCTCCGTTTTACTGGACAGTGAGATGGAGATTTAAACCCTCCTGTGGGGGATGCCGGTCTATCTTTTACAAGACACATTATAAATTATAAATATTGGAAAATAGGAACGTATATACATATTCAAAACTGTGCTCAATAGGAATCAGCAAGTCCTTTGCGCCACCTTATATATTATACATCTAGACCATTTTCAGCAGTGTCTAAGGGGGGTAGTTATCAACGTGTCAACTTTCCTGCCTTCGCCGGCCCAATACGCCCGCCTAAGCTCGCCTGCCTTCGCCGCCGCGGACCTGAAAAAATACGCCTAAGTTATAAAAAAAAGCTGTCAAAAAGCAGCGGGGCGATGAGCAGCGGACTGTGAGAGTTATCATTCATCCGATCTCGCTGCTCTTCGGCTGTTTGACAGCTTTCTTGCTAGCCTGTCACTAAGCAACCACACTAAACTACACTGTTCTACCCCCTATACCGGCGCCCCCGGAGCCCCCAGCAACTAAATAAAGTTACTAACCCCTAAACCGCCGCTCCTAGACCCTGCCCCAACTCTGATAAATGTATTAACCCCTAAACCGCCGCTCCTAGACCCTGCCGCAAGTCTTATAAATGTATTAACCCCTAAACCGCCGCTCCTAGACCCTGCCGCAAGTCTTATAAATGTATTAACCCCTAAACCGCCGCTCCTAGACCCCGCCGCAAGTCTTATAAATGTATTAACCCCTAAACCGCCGCTCCCGGACACCGCTGCTACCTACATTATACCTAGTAACCCCTATTCTGCCCCCCCTATACCGTCGCCCTCTATAATAAAGTTATTAACCCCTATCCTGCTGATCCCGCACCTCGCCGCAAATAAAAAAAATAGTTTAACCCCTAAACCGCCGCTCCCTGAACCCGCCGCAACCTATATTAAATTTATTAACCCCTATCCTGCCCCCCCTACACCGTCGCCAACTATAATAAAATTATTAACCCCTAAACCTAAGTCTAACACTAACCCTAACACCCCCCTAACTTAAATATTAATTAAATAAATCTAAATAATATTTCTATTATTAACTAAGTTAATCCTATTTAAAACTAAATACTTACCTATAAAATAAACCCTAATATAGCTACAATATAAATAATAATTATATTGTAGCTATCTTAGGATTTATTTTTATTTTACAGGTACCTTTCAATTTATTTTAACTAGGTACAATAGCTATTAAATAGTTATTAACTATTTAATAGCTTACCTGGCTAACATAAAGAGAAATTTACCTGTAAAATAAAAACTAACCTAAGTTACAATTAAACCTAACACTACACTATCATTAAATAAATTAAATAAACTACCTACAAATAACTACAATTAAATACAATTACATAAACTAACTAAAGTACAAAAAATAAAAAATAAAAATTACAAACATTTAAAAACATATTACAACAATTTTAAGCTACTTACACCTAATCTAAGCCCCCTAATAAAATAACAAACCCCCCAAAATAAAAAAATGCCCTACCCTATTCTACATTAAAAAAAGTTCAAAGCTCTTTTACCTTACCAGCCCTTAAAAGGGTCCTTTGTGGGCGCATGCCCCAAAGAGTTCAGCTCTTTTACCTGTAAAAGAAAAATACAACCCCCCCCCCAACATTAAAACCCACCACCCACAAACCCCTAATCTAACCCAAACCCCCCTTAAAATAACCTAACACTAATCCCCTGAAGATCATCCTACCTTTAGTTGTCTTCACTCAGCCGAGCCACCGGTGGAACTGAAGAGGACATCTGGACCGGCAGAAGTTATCCTCCAAGGGGCGCTGAAGAAATCTTCTATACGGGCAAGGTCATCTTCGAAGCCGGGTCTTGAATCTTCATCCCGCCGACGCGGAACATCCTTCTTTCCCGACGAACTACCGACGAATGAAGGCTCCTTTAAGGGACTTCATCCAAGATGGCGTCCCTTCAATTCCGATTGGCTGATAGGATTCTATCAGCCAATCGGAATTAAGGTAGGAAAAATCTGATTGGCTGATGGAATCAGCCAATCAGATTCAAGTTCAATCCGATTGGCTGATCCAATCAGCCAATCAGATTGAGCTTGCTGATCGGAACAGCATTCTATTGGCTGAGAATGAACTCTTTGGGGCATGCCCCCACAAAAGGCCCTTTTAAGGGCTGGTAAGGTAAAAGAGCTTTGAACTTTTTTAATGTAGAATAGGGTAGGGCATATTTTTATTTTGGGGGGGTTTGTTATTTTATTAGGGGGCTTAGATTAGGTGTAAGTAGCTTAAAATTGTTGTAATATGTTTTTAAATGTTTGTAATTTATTTTTTTATTTTTTGTAACTTAGCTTTTTTAAATTTTTGTACTTTTTGTACTTTAGTTAGTTTATGTAATTGTATTTAATTGTAGTTATTTGTAGGTAGTTTATTTAATTTATTTAATGATAGTGTAGTGTTAGGTTTAATTGTAACTTAGGTTAGTTTTTATTTTACAGGTAAATTTCTCTTTATTTTAGCTAGGTAAGCTATTAAATAGTTAATAACTAATAGCTATTGCACCTAGTTAAAATAAATTGAAAGGTACCTGTAAAATAAAAATAAATCCTAAGATAGCTACAATATAATTATTATTTATATTGTAGCTATATTAGGGTTTATTTTATAGGTAAGTATTTAGTTTTAAATAGGATTAACTTAGTTAATAATAGAAATATTATTTAGATTTATTTAATTAATATTTAAGTTAGGGGGGTGTTAGGGTTAGTGTTAGACTTAGGTTTAGGGGTTAATAATTTTATTACAGTGGCGACGGTGTAGGGGGGGCAGGATAGGGGTTAATAAATTTAATATAGGTTGCGGTGGGCTCCGGGAGCGGCGGTTTAGGGGTTAAGACATTTTTTATAGTTGCGGTGGGCTCCGGGAGCGGCGGTTTAGGGGTTAATATGTATAGAGTAGCTTACGGTGGGCTCCGGAAGCGGCGGTTTAGGGGGTAATAACTTTATTTAGTTGCGGCGGTGTAGGGGGGACAGATTAGTGGTGTTTAGACTCGGGGGACATGTTAGGGTGTTAGGTGCAGACAGCTCCCATAGGAATGAATGGGATGTCTGTCAGCAGCGAACTTGTACTTTCACTATAGTCAGACTCCCATTGATTCCTATGGGATCCGCCGCCTCCAGGCTGGCGGTTTGAAAACCAGGTACGCTGGGCCGTAAAAGTGCCAAACGTACCTGCTAGTTTTTTGATAACTAGCAAAAGTAGTGAGATTGTGCCGTACTTGTGTGCAGAACATCTGGAGTGACGTAAGAATCGATCTGTGTCGGACGGAGTCCGGCGGATCGAAGTTTACGTCACAAAATTCTACTTTTGCCGGTCTGTAGCCTTTGATAACTAAGGCGAATCAGCCTTGCCACAAATACGCTGCGGAATTCCAGCGTATTTGAGGTTGATGGCTTGATAACTACCCCCCCTTGTCTGTTTCTTTTTTTCACAAAAATAAGCGGGACCTCTCAAAAATGTTGGTGAATTAGATCCACAAGCTAAAAAAGAATAGAAGCATAAGATTTCTCCACACTTCATAAGTTCTCAATATGTAAATGTTGACTTTTATTGAAAAATAAAAATTAAGAACAGAAGGTCACAGTAAAATCAATACCAAAACGCTTGTGGGTCTTCAAAGCGAGTTGGCCATAAGCGTTTTGTGTCAGCTAACACTTGTTCACTGGAGTAAAAAACAAGAATATTGGGATATAGCTAGAATTAGGTAGTAGAAGATAAGATTTGTATGGTCTTTCTCATCTAGGGGATATGTGATTGGTGATAGATAATCTAACATTTATATAATTTTTATCAGCCACCAAAATAAGAATAAAGTAAATAAGACTAACAAATGAGATATTTATGAGATTAACATATACTAGTGTTTCTCAGTAACAGTCAAGGGGATATCTTAAAAGTCCAGGAATAAATAATCTACTGTGTCAAGTGGATAATCAGTAACATGATCCTTTTATGTTCAACAGAAGTATTTAGTATTTGATAGAGAAACTCTAATACATTTTTTTTAACTTTCTCAAACATTTTCCTCTTCTTTACTGATTTGTTCTCTTAGAGTAATTTCCCAAGAAGGCACTGATAGTCCTTGTTAATCTACAGATTACAAACTACAAATCAAAGAATCCATTGCGGGGCAAACATTATACTCTTTTTATTTAATTTTAAAATGCTTTTATACTTTCTGAGCATAATTTTAGTGGTAATATTTGGAGATAGCTAGAAAAAAATAGCTTAAAAAAACATTTAACTCTGACCTGGCATAAAGTAGCAGGCTAAAACTCTCTTATATGATCCCCTAAACTCTCTAATTAGTAATAAACCCTAACTATTATTATTATTATACTTTATTTATAAAGAGCCAACATATTCCGCAGCACTGTCCATGGGTACAATTAATTTAAATAAAACAATGATATAAAACTTGTAAGAGACAGGACAAAATTTACAAACACATACCGGAGGGAGTGAGGGCCCTATTCCTGTGGAAATTTGCAATCTACAAGGGTGGGAGGTTGAGAAATGGGAGGTGAGGACTGCAAGATTGAGAAATATGTTAATTCAGAGTTAGATGAGGGAAATATTGTTAGGTAAGTGAAATTCATTTATTTCTGGGTTGGGTGGTAGGCTTCCTTGAACAGAAAAGTCTTCAAGGAGCATTTAAAAGAATAAAGATTAGGGCAAATCCTGACAGGACGAGGGTAGGTGCTGCATGACAGAAGTCCTGCAGTCTAGCATAGGAAGAGGTGATAGTCGAAGATG
This sequence comes from Bombina bombina, assembly GCF_027579735.1. NCBI lineage: Eukaryota > Metazoa > Chordata > Amphibia > Anura > Bombinatoridae > Bombina > Bombina bombina. Next base: position 190,548,695 of record NC_069507.1, on the reverse strand, counting down.
CAAGGAGCAGGTCATTGTTGGATCTTAGTGGGCGGACTGGAGTATACTTTTTGATTAGAGAGGATAGGTAGTGGGGAGCGGCGTTGGTGAGAGCTTTGCATGTAAAGGTGAGGACTTTGAATTTAATTCTGCTGTGAATGGGGAGCCAATGAATGGACTTGCAGAGATGTGCAGGCCGTGCAGCAGATACAGAGTGACGAGAAAGGTGGATTAACCTGGCAGAGGCAATTAGAATGGATTGAAGGGGGAGAGGCGGGAAAGAGGAAGGCCAGTAAGTAGGTTATTGCAGTAGTCAAGTCGGGAAATAACAAGGGAGGGGATTATTTGCTTTGTGGTGTTAGCACTCAGAAAAGGGTGAATCTTGGAAATATTGTGTAGGTTGTTGCAGCAGAATGAAAAAATCGATTGGATGTGGGGGGACAAAGGATAGATTTGAGTCAAGTGTAATTCAGAGGAAGTGGACTTGGGGCAATGGGGAGATGGTGATGCTGTCAACAGGGATAGAAAAGTCAGAAGTCGACGTAGAACTTGAGGGGGGATTAGAAGGAGCTCGGTTTTGGATATGCTAATCTTTAGGTGGTGAGAGGCCATCCAGGAATAAATACCAGATAAGCAGTCACTGACATGAGAAATGACAGAGGAAGAGAAAACTATAAGCTCCCCCTTTGTAATAAATTACCCACACCTGCCCCAGGCATCCCTAGCCTCTCTATACAACCACAATTAATACTAAACATGATCTCTTCTCACTGCAACTATTGCAGATGGCAACGTTGCCAAAACAATTAACCCTGACTGAAATATCCCCATAATGAAACTATTTATAACATTCCAGCTCCTGCTCCATTCACAAACATAGATCAAAACCCTATCGGATCCACATATGACCATCTCATTTGCAAGTCCATAACATCTAAATGACTCCAAACACCTAAAGGACCCCTCATCTTGTCAAGTAGACCACTCTACAAAAAAATTCCTCATAAATCAGGATTGCTTAAGAATTCATAAATAGGGTAGAATATGTGATTGGGGAGAGACCCTTAGGTCCTCGTGGGTCCCATAGGAGTTTTAAATGTTTTAGAGTTAGTTTGTGTATGGGGATCCCAAAGAAATATTATATAGTGTGTAGTAGGTGGTCTTCATACATATTGAATTTTGAGAGCTTCTAGTAAAAGGGTCATGTAGGAACTGAGTGACCAAATGAGGCTTGGATGTTATGGATAATTGAGATAGGGAGGTGGTCATTATGGTTAATTGTGATTAAGAGACAGACTTTAAGAAATAAAGCTGCTATCACTGACGCTATCTGCTGTTATAGCAGATTCATATTTGCAGCTTGATTGAGATCTAGCGCTATGATTTGTACTTACAGCGTCAGTGTTCTGTTTCACTGAAAATAGTATTTAGTATTTTTTTTTAAAATAAAATTGTTTTTTTCTTGTACTTAGTGTTCCTTACTGTGTCTATTCTAGGTCTTATTTAAAATAGCTCAGTCTTGTCTCTGCAGTATTGTAGCCAAAACGTGTTTCTCAAGGAAACTGCTCACTATGGAGCTAGGTCAAAATGTTAATCGTCTATATTATTATAAGTGCTTGATTAATTAGTTGTCTAATTCTAGTATATTATTAAGGAAGTCTGCTTGTTATAGATCATAAGAATTCTCTGAATTTGTTTTCAACAAAATTGGAAGATCTAATTTTGAACAAATTAATTATTTTCTTTGATAGTTAGAGAGATAAAATATATTTATTTATATGTAAGAACATGGTGTACCTTTGGAATGTAGATCATTAGAGGTAAATGATGCACTTTTATTTAGAAGTGTGAGGTCAGGCATGGTGTTACATTTAAAGGAATATTAAAGTATTTTTAATATACAGTATATTTATTGTAAATATCAATAATTAAGAGCAGCAATGCAATATATATATATATATATATATACTGTGTGTGTGTATATATATATATATATATATATATATATATATATATATATATATATATATATATATATATACTCTAAATTAACAAGTATGTGTTCCAGCTTTGCTCATTCTCAGTTGATTGTTTCCCACCTTTTTATGTTTATGCAAATTATCCTAAAGAGCTATAAGGGAAACTGGACATGGTCTTTTGAGTAATACAGTCTGTAGCTGGTACAAGTGAGTATCTCCTGATCCCAAATGCCACCATAACAATCCTTATTTTTTGTGAAACTGATGTAGAGAGTAATTAGAATGACAATATTTAAGGAATAAAAAATATAAGATTTATACTTACCTGATAAATCAATTTCTTTTCGGATATGGTGAGTCCACGGGTTCATCAATTACTGTTGGGAATACCACTCCTGGCCTGCAAGAGGAGACAAAGAGCACCACAGCAAAAGCTGTTAAGTATCACCCCCCTACCCATAACCCAAGTCATTCGACCGAAGGTAAATGGAGAGAAGGAGGTAACACAAGGTGTAGAGGTGCCTGATGTTAGTTATTCAAAAAGAAATTTATTTATAAGGTAACCATAAATCTTATTTTCTTTTTCTAAGATATGGTGAGTCCACGGGTTCATCAATTACTGTTGGGAATCAATACCCAAGCTAGAGGACACAGATGAACAGGGAGGGACAAGACAGGTAGACCTAAACAGAAGGCCCCACCGCTTGAAGAACCTTTCTCCCAAAAGAAGCCTTAGCCGAGGCAAAAGTATCAAATTTGGTAAAAGTATGCAGAGAAGACCAAGTTGCAGCCTTGCAAATTTGTTCCACGGAAGCTTCATTTTTGAAGGCCCACAAAGAGGATACAGCCCTAGTAGAATGAGCCGTAACTCAATCAGGAGGCTGCTGTTCAGCAGTTTCATAAGCAACACGAATTATACTTCTCAACCATAGAGAAAGGGAAGCAGCAGAAGCTTTCAGACCTTTATGTTTCCCTGAGGAACAAACAAACAGAACAGAAGACTGGCAAAAATCTTTAGTTGCCTGTAAAAAATAAAATAAAAGCACGAACAACATCCAAGTTGTGCAACAAACATTCTTTGTGAGAATAAGGATTAGGACATAGAGAAGGACCAATTTCCTGATTAATATTCTTATCCGAAACCACTTTCAGAAGAAAACCAAACTTAGTACGGAGAACCGCCTTATCAGCATGAAAAATAAGATAAGGGGAATCACACTGTAAAGCTGAGAGTTCCAAAACTCTCCGAACAGAAATAGCAACAAGAAACTAAACCTTCCAAGATAACAACATCATATCTATGGAATGCAAAGGCTCAAAAGGAGCCTGCTGAAGAACTTTAAGAACAAGGTTAAAGCTCCAAGGGAGAGCAACAGACTTGAACACAGGCCTGATTCTGACCAAGGCCTGACAAAAAGATTGCACGTCTGGCACATCTGCCAGGTGCTTATGCAACAAAACAGATAATGCAGAAATCTGACCTTTCAGAGTACTGACTGACAAACAAACAAAGAGAGAATTCTAGGAATCCTTACTCTACTCCAAGAGTATCACTTAGAATCACACCAATAAAGGTATTTACCCCATACCTTATGGTAACTCTTACGAGTAACAAGCTTGCAAGCTTGCAACATGGTCTTAATGACCGACTCAGAAAAACCACGCTAAGTGTTTAATCTCCAAGCAGTCAGCTTCAGACAAATGAGATTTGGATGGAGGAAGGGACCCTGAAGTAGAAAATCCTTCCTTAGAGGTAATCTCCATGGAGGGAGAGATGACATCTTTACTAGGACCGCATACCAGATCCTGTGAGGCCACGCTGGAGATATTAGAATCACTGATGCCCTCTCCTGTTTGATATGAGCAATGGCTTGTGGAAGGAGAACAAACGGAGGAAACAATTATGCTAGACTGAAATCCCAAGGTACTACCAGACCATCTATTAGAAATGCCTTCTGATCCCTTGATCTTGAACCGTACTTTGGAAGTTTGGCATTTTGCAGAGACGCCATCAGATCCAACTCCGGCATCCCCCACTTGAGGGTTAAGTTGGAGAACACCTCGGGATCAAGTTCCCACTCCCCAGGGTGAAAAGTCTGTCTGCTTAGAAAATCTGCTTCCCAGTTGTCCACTCCTGGAATATCAATGGCAGATAGCCAGCAATTGTAAGCTTCTGCCCACTGAATAATCTGAGTGACCTCTTTCATGGCTAAGGAACTCTGAGTTCCTCCCTGGTGGTTGATGTAAGCCGCTGAGGTTATGTTGTCCGACTGAAACCTGATAAACTGGACTAAGGACAACTAAGGCCAAGCCATCAGAGCATTTTAAATTGCTCTCAACTCCAATATGCTGATGGGAAGGGCAGATTCTTCTCGAGTCCAAAGTCCCTGCACCTTTAAGGAGTTCTAGACTGCACCCCAGCAGGCTAGCATCCATGGTCACAATCAACCAGGAAGGTCTCAGAAAGCATGTGCCCTGAGACAAATGTTCCTTAGATAACCACTACTGGAGAGAGTCTCTTGTCGACTGGTTTAGATCTATCCTCTAAGACAGAGCTGCATGATCCCTGTTCCATTGTCTGAGCATGCACAACTGAAGGGCTCTCAAATGGAAACAAGCAAAAGGAATGATGTCCATGGAGGCCACCATCAGACCTATTACCTCCATACACTGAGCCACTGATAGCCAAACAGTAGACTGTAGAGATAGAGGCAAACAGAATGAATTTTGACTCTTCTGACCTCTGTCAGAAAAATTCTCATTGATAGGGAATCTATTATGGTTCCTAGTAAGATTACCCTTGTTGCTGGAATAAGGGAGCTCTTTTCCAGATTCATTTTCCATCCGTGGGAACAAAGAAAAGACATCAAGATCTCTGTATGAGATTCTGCTAGTTGAAACTATAGTGCCTGAACCAATATGTCGTCCAGGTAGGGAGCCACTGCAATTCCTCTTGACCAGATCACTGCCAAGAGAGCTCCCAGAACCTTTGAAAAAATTCTGGGAGCTGTGGCAAGGCCAAATGGAAGAGCCACAAAATGAAGGTGTCAGCCGTATAGAGTCAGTCCAGGATTAGGCCCAACTGCTAGAGTGATCATTGAAACACACGCTAGCACACTGATAGAAAACCAGGACATGACCCAATCAGGAAAGAAAAAACAGTTAGTATGCAGGAAAAGAAAACTGTGTACTCACAGATGATGCAGGGTCACGGAACAGGTTCTTGATGAGAAGAAGGAGTACAATGTACAGAAACTTAAAAGCAGGCTGAGGATGTTACGTTAGAGTGGTCAGACAAAGCAGAGGTCAGTATCACTTTAAACCAGGCAGAGGATGATCCATTAGAGTGGTCAGGCAAGGCAGTGGTCAGTATCACTTTAAAGCAGGCAGAGGATGATCTGTTAGAGTGGTCAGGCAAAGCAATCTTCAATGTCCCTTTAAGCAGGTTTAAGGATTCAGCAATAGAGTGGTCAGGCAAAGCAATGGTCAATGTCCCTTTAAGCAGGCTTAAGGATTTGGCAATAGAGTGGTCAGGCAAAGCAATGGTCAATGTCCCTTTAAACAGGTTTTAGGATTTGGCAATGGAGTGGTCAGGCAAAGCAATAATCAATGTCCCTTTAAGCAGATTTAAGTATTTGGAAATAGAGTGGTTAGGCAGGCAATGGTTAAATATCCCTTTAAGCAGTTTTAAGGATTCGGCAGCAGAGTAGTCAGGCAGGCAATGGTCAAAAGTTCCTTTAAGCAGGTTTAAGGTTAAAGGGCCATTAAACCCCAAAAAAATATTTTGTGATTCAGATAGAGAATAAAATTTTAAACAACATTCCAATTTACTTCTATTACCTAATTTGCTGTAATCTTTAGATATTGCTTGTGAAATAAATATCAATGCACATTGGTGAGCCAATCACATGAGGCATCTATGTGCAGTCACCTATCAGAAGCTACTAAGCATATCTAGATATGCTTTTCATGAAAGAATATCAAGAGAATGAAGCAAATTAGATAAAAGAAGTAAATTAGAAAGTTGTTTAAAATGGTATTCTCTATCTGAATCATGAACGAAAAAATTTGTGTTTAATGTCCCTTTAAGGCACTCATAGTCAGTATAGGAGCCAGGACGCAGGAAGCGAAATCCAACAAACGGGCACCAGAGAGAAGTCCCGCCGGAGATTTAAAGGGCTGTGACGTGTGGGGGGCGTGACACAGGAAGGCCGTGTCACATTACTAGGCAACGTGACATGGCAAAGACAGAGAGAGATCCGGGAGCCGTAGGGACACGGCAATGATCGGATCATGACAACACCCCCTCTTCAAAGACCCCTCCGGGGGATAGGACCTGGCTTGGAAGGATGAGCCTTATGAAAAGCCTTAATTAAAGCAGGAGCATGAACTTGATGAGCTGGTTCCCAAGACCGTTCCATGACAGGATAACCTTTCCAGTGGATAAGATAGTACAGAATCTTGCCACGAAGTTTGGAATCTATGACATGACTGACTTCAAACTCAGGTTGTCCATGAACCAGAAGAGGTGGAGGTTTGGTCTTAGGTTTGGAATACCTATTAAAAGTGACTGGTTTAAGAAGAGAGACGTGAAAAAACTGGATGGGCTTTAAGAGTCTTAGGTATACAATAAACCGTAGAGAAAATCTGACTCAAGATCCAGAAAAGACCCACATAGCGGGGTTCCAGTTTAGTAGATGGTTGCTTGAGACGAAGATGATGTGTAAAAACCCAAACCTTGTCTCCAGGACGATACTTGGGGGCCTTCTTCCATTTGCGATCAGCATAGAATTTATATTGGCTAGAAGCTTTGGACAGGAGAAGGCAGATCTTTTGCCAATGTCGACAAAGTCTGTGGACAGAGAGATCAGCAGCAGGAATTTCTGTAGATGAGGTAAGTAGAGGAAATGTTTTAGGTTGGAATCCGTATGCTGCTTTAAAGGGTGAGGTCTTAAGAGAAGTATTGTATCAGGCATTGTGAACCAATTCAGCAAGAGGCAAGTAGTGGGTCCAGTTAGAGTGGTGAAGATCCACATAATGCCTGAGATATGTTTCCAAGCACTGGTTGACCCTCTCAATTTGGCCATTGGACTGTGGGTGATAAGATGTAGACAATGAAATGTCTTAGATATTATGTATCCTAGGAAGGGGACAGAGTCCTGGTGAAAGGAACATTTTTTCATCTTGCCAAAAAGATGATTATCTCTAAGACGTTGACGTACTTTCCTGACATGGGATACATGATCTTGGTAGTTTTGTGAAAAGATGAGGATATCGTCAAGGTAGATGACAACAAAGATATTAAAATAATCCCGGAAAATCTCATTCACAAAGTGTTGCAACACTGCGGGGGTATTGCAGAGCCCAAAAGGCATGACAAGATATTCATAATGCCCAAAGTGAGTATTAAAAGCTGTTTTCCATTCATCTCACTTGCGCATTCGGATGAGGTTGTATGCGCCTCGAAGATCCAATTTGGCAAATATAGTGGATCCATGCAGATAAGTGAACAATTCAGGAATTAGTAGTAATGGGGGGTAACTGTTCTTTACAGTGATCTGATTTAGACCTCTAAAGTCTATACAGGGTCAAAGGTCTCCGTCCTTTTTTTCCACAAAAAAGAAGCCAGCCCCAACAGGTGAAGAAGAAGATCTTATAAAACCTCTAGCCAGGTTATCCTTGATATACACTTCCAGGGCAAGGTTTTCAGGTCTGGAAAGAGGATAAGTCTTGCCACAGGGCAAAGGAGCTCCAGGGAGCAAGTCTATGGGACAATCGAAGGGACTATGTGGAGGGATTCATTCCGCCTCTTTTTTGGAAAATACATCAAGAAAGTCCAGGTAGGAAGTGGGTAAGGAACTAGAGGTTTCCGTGGCAAGTGCTATGGTGACAGAACGTTTGACTGGACTATGTAAACAGTTTATCCCCAAGAAAACGTAGGGTTGTCTAACTGGAGCCAGGGGAGGCCCAATATTATGGGAAATTGAGGAGTCAGAATGACATCAAAACTGATTGTTTCAGTATGGAGAACTCCAACTGAAAATTGTAATGGCTTGGTAGAAAACTGAATGAGTCCAGAACCCAGTGGATCATCGCTGACAGTGGAGACCTTGACAGAGTACTCTTTTCATCATAGAGGTATCATGTGTGTGATTACAAAGGTAGAATCTATGAACACACCTCCAGCACTGGAATCAATGAGGCCTTGAGTATAAAGCTTGCGATCTCTTAGGTGAAGGGTCACCGGCACAAAGAGTTTGTTGTTGAGGAAAGAGAATTATATTTTGCTTAACTCAGTCCCTCGTTGGAGTTAAGCCCTGGCTTTTACTGGTCTGGTGGGACAGTCCCTCAACAAGTGTCCCTTAAGACCACAGTATAGGCATAGACCAAGTAGCGTCTTCTCTAGCGTTCGGTCTCTGTTAACTTTATGATACCAACTTCCATAGGTTCTGTTTGATCGGCTGAGGAGGAAGATGGAGACACAGGATTGGAGAAACGGGGTGCTAGGTGGAAGGGAGATCGGAATATAGGCTTGTGGGTTCTCTCTCTTTCTTGTTGCCATTCGCAATACCTAGCATCAAGCCTGATACATAGATTAATTAGACCTTCTAGGGATTCTGGAAGATCCCGATATACTAGTTCGTCCTTGAGACGTTCAGAGAGACCCTTACGAAAAACTGCTCTAAGGGCTCCCTGAATCCAAGAAGTCTCGGCCGCAAGTGTGCGGAATTCAGTTGCATACCGAGCCACTGCCTGGGTTCACTGACGCAGGTTTAAAAAACCAGCTTCCACAGCTGAGGATCTCCCAGGTTTGTCAAAAACAGCAGAGAATACAGACAGGGAGGAATCTACATCTTGAAGTTTAGGATCATTATTTTCCAATAAGGGGGATACCCAGGACAGGGCTTTTCCTTTCATCAAGGATATAAGAAATGTTATCCTAGAAAATGAAGACGGCACTGGTTCAAAAAACCCGAGAGTCTTCGGGATTACCATCGTATTTGTCAGGAAGGGGTATCCTAGGGCCAATTTGCCATTGTGGAAGGGTTGCAGGTACGGGAGAGGGGGGTGAGGCCAGTGAGGTAGGGTTGAATTGTAGTGGAGCAACCAGACTTTGTAGCAAAGCAGCAATCAGATCCAATTTGGAATCCAGGGATTGCAAATGTGTGGCATGAGATCCCAACAATTGTCCCTGGTGGGTCACGGCCCTGGATAGCTCAGCGGGGTCCAAAACAGTTAATATGCAGGAAAAGAAAACTGTGTACTCACAGATGATGCAGGCAGGGTCATGGAACAGGTTCTTGATGAGACGAAGGAGTACAAAAAAAAATTAAAGGCAGGCTGAGGATGTTCCGTTAGAATGGTCACGCAAAGCAGAGGTCAGTATCACTTTAAAGCAGACAGAGAATGATCTGTTAGAGTGGTCAGGCAAAGCAGAGGTCAGTATCACTTTAAAGCAGGCAGAGGATGATCTGTTAGAGTGGTCAGGCAAGGCAGAGGTCAGTATCACTTTAAAGCAGGCAGAGGATGATCCGTTAGAGTGGTCAGGCAAAGCAATGGTCAATGTCCCTTTAAGCAGATTTAAGGATTCAGCAATAGAGTGGTCAGGCAAAGAAATGGTCAATGTCCCTTTAAGCAGGTTTAAAGGGACACTGTAACCAAAATTTTTCTTTCCTGATTCAGATTGAGCATGGAATTTTAAGCAACTTTCTAATTTACTCCTATTATAAAATTTTCTTCATTCTCTTGGTATCTTTATTTGAAATGCAAGAATGTAAGTTTAGATGCCGGCCCATTTTTGGTGAACAACCTGGGTTGTCCTTGCTGATTGGTGGATAAATTCATCCACCAATAAAAAAGTGCTGTCCAGAGTACTGAACCCAAGAAAAGCTTAGATGCCTTCTTTTTCAAATAAAGATAGCAAGAGAACCAAGAAAAATTGATAATAGGAGTAAATTAGAAAGTTGCTTAAAATTGCATGCTCTTTCTGAATTACAAAAGAAAAATTTTGGGTTCAGTGTCCCTTAAAGTATTCAGCAATAGAGTGGTCAAGCAAAGCAATCGTCAGTGTCCCTCTAAGCAAGATTAAGGATTTGGCAATAGAGTAGTCATGCAAAGCAATGGTCAATGTCCCTTTAAGCAGGTTTTAGGATTTAGCAATGGAGTGGTCAGGCAAAGCAATGGTCAATGTCCCTTTAAGCAGGTTTTAGGATTTGGCAATGGAGTGGTCAGGCAAAACAATGGTCAATGTCCCTTTAAGCAGGTTTAAGGATTTGGCAGCAGAGTAGTCAGGCAGACATTGGTGAAAAGTTCCTTTAAGCATGTTTAAGGTTAAGGCACTCACGGTCAGTATAGGAGCCAGGAAGCAGGAAGCGAAATCTGACAAACGGCATCAGAGAGAAGTCCCGCTGGAGATTTAAACGGCTGTGACGTGTAGGGGGTGTGACACAGGAAGGCCATGTCACATTACTAGGCAAGTGACGCTGCAAAGACAGAGAGAGAAATCCGGGAGCCGCGGCCACACAGCAATGATCGGATCATGACAGAAGGTGTTTGTCCAGAAAGGCAAATCTTAGAAATGTCAGGTGATCCCTGTGAATGGGAACATGAAGGTACGCATCCTTTAGGCCTATGGTTGTCATGTACTGACCCTCCTGCACTAAAGGAAGAATGGAGCAGATAGTCTCCATTTTGAAGGAAGGTACTCTGATGAACTTGTTTAGATATTTCAGGTCGAAAATGGGTCGAAAAGTTCCCTCTTTTTTGGGAACTACAAACAGGTTGGAAAAAAAACCTAGACCCTATTCCTGAACTGGAACTGGAACAACCACTCCCAGGGAGGAAAGATCCTGAACACATTTAAAGAACACCTCTCTTTTTATCTGGTCTGCAGATAATCTTGAGAGATGGAACCTACCCCTGGGAGGAAGCGCCTTGAATTCTGATTTGTAACCCTGGGATATTATTTGCACAGCCCAGGGATCTGGGACATATCTTATCCATGCTAGAGAAAACTGAGACAGTCTGCCCCCCCACTTGATCTGATCCTGGATCCGGGACAAACTCTTCATGCTGATTTAGAGTCAACTGAAGGCTTCTTGGACTGTTTTCCCCTGTTCCAAGACTGGGAGGGCTTCCGTGAAGGTTTGGATTGTTCCTGCTTGGAAGAGGAAGGAGAAGGCTTTCCTCTGAAATTTCGAAAGGAACGAAAATTACTCTGACGTCTTTTAAGTCTATTTTTCTTATCTTGTGGAAGGAAAGATCCTTTTCCTCCTGTAATATCAGAGATAATTTCAGTCAGGCCGGGTCCAAACAAGGTCTTACCCTTATAAGGAATTGCCAGCAGCTTAGATTTAGAAGAAACATCTGCTAGCCAAGATTTCAACCACAATGCTCTGCGTGATAGCACAGCAAAACCAGAAATCTTAGCACCCAACTTAATGACCTGCAAGGTAGCATCAGTAATAAAGGAATTGGCCAATTTAAGAGCCTTAATCCTATCTTGAATTTCCTCTAAAGGAGCCTCAACCTGAAGTGATTCAGCCAAGGCATCATACCAATAGGCTGCAAGAATCTGTGTGAACAGAAAACAGAGGCGCCTTATGGGACAGTATCGTCCGACAACAAAAGAGCAGAGTAGGCAAAGCAGCCCAAGGCGGGGGGTACTCACAAGTGTAGCGGCATAAACGTATGCCTCACAGTACAGGGCGAGACCTTTAGTCGCCCGACAGACAAACACACTGGATCAGCACGTGGAATCCAAGACCCAATCAGCAGCGACTTGCGGGACCACGTCACGATGGGAGCTGTCTGTATAGTAACCAGTCGGTAGTCACCAGCCTCGGCAGTTAGATCGACAGGTCAGCGGACCAAAAAGTGTGGCAGCACTCACTCGTGCTTAGTAGTGCATACTGGAATCTCACAGTGTCCCAGCTCACTGTTCTTTTCCCACAGGTCTCAGTCTAGGCTGTAGTCTCCAACAGCAAACAAACATGGACAGGCTCTCAGTCAAGTGATAAGTTTTAAAATCACTTTTATTAAAACAATGGTCTTTAAAAGCATATCACAAATATCACTGTGTATTAAATGCAACTAGTTTCTCAGCTAGCTTGCTGTTTCCTCAGGCATCTAACAACCTGAGTCAGAGAAAAGCTTCTCTGGCTTAAAAAAAATCTTAATTGAAGTGAAAATCATCAGACACTAAAACTTCACCTCCTCCTTGCACCGAGGCTGAGAAGAATGGGGGTTATGGGTAGGGAGGTGATACTTAACAGCTTTTGCTGTGGTGCTCTTTGCCTCCTCCTGCAGGCCAGGAATGGTATTCTCAACAGTAATTGATGAACCCGTGGACTCACCATATCTTAGAAAAGAAAGGGAATTAAATTATCCACCAACAAGACACATTTTCAGTCATGTTCTTTGAGTCATATATTGCTGTATCCTGCTGGAATGATGATACAATATCAGTAGATACAGTGAAAGGGTCACATTTATTTTTTACAGGTGAGTGAGCTGATCCAACACAACTGGTGCTTTTTCTCCTTTCTATCTCTGTAGATAACAACAGACCCAGTTTTATGCTCACGCTTTTAATCCAATGTCGTCATTTTAATTGTAGATTAACAATATTTATTTGAATAGGGTCGCTGCTTGTTAAATGTGGGGCAATATCATCACTTCCAGGATTCCATGTTTTTCTATATGCTCATAATAGTTCTTCATAAGTTTAGTTGTATGTTTGGGGTTCTTGTCATGTTGCAAAATATATCTGCCTCCCTGATGGTATAGCGTGATGGATAAGTATCTGCCTGTACTTCTCATCATTGAGGAGATGATTAATTCTGACCAAAACCCCAGCTCTATTTGCCAAAATATATTTGCCTGAAGAGACTTGCTCTTGCAATGCTCTCCAGCCCTTCGGCACACAAACTGCCTTCTGCTACAGCCAAATATTTAAAAGTTTGACCCATATGTGCAGAGCACCTTCAGCCATTTTTCTGCACCCCTGTTCCTGTCCTTTCATGAGTCGCTTGGCCTTGTATCCATGGCAGAGCTATGGCTTTTTTTCTGCAAGTCTTCCATGAAGACCAAATCTGATCAGACTTCTCTGGACAGTGGATGGTTGTCCCAGGGCCCTACTACTTTTTGTAAATTCTGAGCTAATGGCAATGCTGGGCATCTTCTTATTGAGAAGTGAAGTAAGCATAATGTGTGTTTCATGTGCAGCAAGTTTTCCTTTGCTGACCGCTGCATTGCCTGTTTCTTTGTGCTTCAGTAGAGCTTGGACAGCACATCCCTGTTTGCCTTGAAATTTCTGCCGGGAGAGACCTTTGTTGATGCAGTTGATACAACCTTGTAGTCTGGTTGCTGTGCTTGCCATGGTGTATGACTTTTTACTCTTAAACTGTCTTCAGCAGCCTCACCTTGTTAGAAGCATTTGGCTGTTCCTCACCCAGTTTTATTCTCCTATACATCTATTCCTGTTTCAGTTAATAATTGTGTTTTAACCTACCTATTAAATTGATGATAATTAGCACCTGTTTGGTGTAATTGTTTAATCATGCTCCTGACTATATGCCTACAAAACCACTGACTTCCCTCAAGTGTACCCAGAAGAATTAATGATGTCTTGAAAGCAAAGGGTGGTCACACCAAATATTGATTTAATTTACATTTTTCTTCTGTTCAATATTGACATTTCTATTTTGAAAGCAAAATGATGCACAGTACTATGTGTATGTATGTATATATATATATATATATATATATATATATATATATATATATATATATATATATATATATATATATATCATATAAAAAGAATGATGGATTAAATGAACCCACCAAAGAACAAGCTACAGAACTGTTGTTTATTCCTGGTTGAGCGCTTCTTTCTCTGTATATATTTGTATTACGACGGAAAATCTCTGTAAGGAAGATGGGGGAAATCAGATATGGACTACCTGCACAACATGCCTAGAGGGATATTATAACACCTCACTGATAAGGCCCACAGAAAGCCAAAACTATCACCTGGGGTTGTCATCTTCCTCATCCACAGCAGGGCCATGTTCCTCATTTAAAGGAGGATTGCCTAATAATTTGGGGCTGTACCATTCTTTTTTTTAAGGAGGGATCAGACTGATATACTTTAGAAAACTTCTCCAATGTGAAATTGAATTGGGCAAAAAGAGGATGCTCCCAGGGTGTGACCTACCAAAGAACAAGCTACTGAGTCATTGCTTATTCCTGGTTGGGTGCTTTTTTCTATGTATATATCTCCTAGCTTGTGTTCGGAACTGATTTATCCACTTTCCCACCCACAGCTTCTTTGGCCAAATCAATGGTGCAGTTTTTAAAGGACAGTCCAATCTCCTCCCAGAATATGCCCTGATTACACCCAGTCTCGCTAAGTGTCCAATATTGTGAAAGTGAAAAAATTGTTCTACAGAAAAAATAATTAATTAAATGAGGGTTGAGTCCCAAACAAAGTAAAAGCAAAGATTTACTTGGTTATGCGGCGTTCAATTTAGAATTCTTGTATATACCCAGTCCCGCCCACTGCACATTCCTCTCATCATGGTTCTGTGCACAGAACACCTGTGGACAACTCCAACAAGGTACCCTCACCACCCTGTCCTGCAGAATATGTTGCTATATAAATGATAACAATGAACATTTTCTCTAAATTTTAAATGTTTTAAAGAGCCATTATAGTGGAAAATGGCATGCTCTTGTTTGTTAGAGCATGTCATTTTAGCACTCCCAACCCTATAACTATATGTGCATAACCCCCACAAATTGATTAAACACCTAGTTAAAGTAAGACTCATTAACCGAAGAGCTCTGTTACTCCCAAGACCAGTGAATCAATCAGTAGCAGGTGTCGCACAACCAAGCTGAGCAATTACTGATGGTTATTCACTCACTGACAGTTAGCTGTAGCTCCCGAGCAGTACTTTAACTGTGTGTTTGACTTCTTTCTAGGGGTTAAACACATACAGTTGTGGGGTTGGTAGTGCTAAAATGACATGATGTAACACTCTATAACATTATTATTTTTCAATTATAATGGCACTTTAAGTCTTTTATCTATTTAAATATGTAATGTTTTAAAAGACATAGCAGAAGCCACTGTTCATTTACCCCATTCACAGCATTGCTATTTGAATCCATCTCTGTGTCCCTTTAACTTAAAGGGACAGTTTACTCAAAAATGTTCTCCCCTTTAATTTGTTCCCAATGATTCACTTTACTGCTGGAGTGTATTAAATTGTTTACAAGTATTTCCATTAACCTTATATTGGCATTTGAATGAGTTTATTTAGCCTGTGGTATCCCCACCCATCCTGAAAGTTTTTGGCCTCAAGGCCAAGCTGTGTTAACACAGCCAGTAGACGAAATTACACTCCCAGTGGGGTATAGAAGAGATAAGGTAATAAAATGTTAATTTTCCATTGTTCTCTCCAAGTATTTGTGATTGGTTTATGGACAAATATAACATAAAGAAGGAGGTATATGTACACAATGTGATAAAGTAATTAGATCTGATTATACCTACAAGCTCAACCCATTTTATTAGGTTGTGGCTTCAAAACACAAAATCAGCTAATTCATATACACAAATAAGCCTTAATAAAGCAAATCTCATACATTTTATACTATGCAGCTTTTAAAAAAAGTAATTGGAAACACATTAGGGAACAACTATTTTATAGTACACTGTCCCTTTAACTTAAGTACTTGTGCATCCTCTATCCTAACCTTTGAGACTGACTATTTGCTTGTTTCCACTTGCCTTGGCAGAGCTGTCAGTCATCACTCACGTTTCTTCATTCAAGTGCCATACTGCTTTACTTAGCAGAAAGCACAGAGCTGACTGACAACTCATGTTTGAAGTATGTATCTATAAAGTATATTTATGAAATGTGTTTGTATAATGTTCTCTTTGTGAACCTGCAGTTATCTACATGTGTTTATAAAAGATTACCCTTTAAAGCTACCTGAATTCTCTAGAGATCCCAATATCATGATTCTGCTTGATGTCATCAACATGTTGGGATGTCAGCTACACTTTACTCATAAAATACTGGTTACTTTTCTGCTGCTGCTACAGGGAACTAGTTAATAGAGATTATAAACTGGAGGTAAAACAACTCACAGGCTATTTTGGGAAAAGTTTTCACTATGCATTAAAGATACATTGTGCTGTAAAATTGTTTCACCATTATTGTGTTTCCAATGACTTGTTATACTTACTGCAGAGTATAAAATGTATGGGTTATAGCTCATTTGGGTTTGTTTTTGTACATGAAATAGTTGGTTTTGCTCTTGAAACCACAACCCATTAAAACAAGTTGAGCTTGCAGGGTGATCAGACCTTCTTATCTTATCACTTTTTATGCACACAAAAAAGGCTTCCTTGTTTTATCTCTGCCTGTATACCAAAGCCCAATACTAAGGGCCCAATGATCTAAACTTCACCAGATCAGACGTGGTTTTTCATGCCAATCCATGCAGGAGCTGCCCTGGTGGAATTATCATTAAAAAAAGGCGCAGTCCCTGTGTGTGGCGAGATGGCTCCTAATAAAATTCACGCAGCTCGCTGGAAAGGGATACTTTGCTCCGTAGAGCCTCATTTTAATTGTCTCACCCATCTGCAATGCTATTTCTTCAACAAAGGATAACTAAAGAATTAATCAAATTAGATAATAGAAGTTAATTGGAATGTTTAAAATTGTATTCTCTATATGAACCATGAAAGAAAAAAGGTGTGTTCTATGTCCCTTTAAGAACTGAAATTGTTAGTATAGGTAGGGATACAGCAGGCAAAACCGGCTATTTTAAATGACAAAATAAAGGTAACTGATCTATTTATGAACAATTTAATACACCCCAGAAAGTAAAATGGATCATTGAGAACAAGCAAGTTTTTACAATACAATGTCTCTTTAAAGCCAGGAATGGTCTCTTTTCTTAGAGTTCCAACTGGAATGAAATAATGCATTTCTACTGTATTATATTGAGTATTTTGTTAAAAATAAAATACTGTTTATTTACTTCTGAAATTGATTCTGGGATATATTTCAGTTTAATTCATTTGTTTTTCAAAATCACACTTATCAATTTGTATTAAAAGGGACATGTTACCCATTGTACAATGCAACATCCAGTCTGGATGCTTGTCCCAGGATATCAAAAGATTGTGCACCTGGCATATGCAGATACAGTCACTTTCTTTTCCTCTTTAATTCATGGAAGTTTCATCTGAAATCTCTTGAGATTAGTATGAGATCAAAAAGTGAATTGAGCATTGATAATGCTGATTGGCTATGAAAGTTTTAACATACACATTTTTACAATTGTGTATGAATATTTAGATATCAATTTCTATTTGTGTAGATTTCATATTAAAAGAGTTATTTGTTCTGTCTTGTATTGTAGGATCCAACACACATTTCAGCAGGTCAGATCTTACAAGGAGCCAGAGAAACTGGTGAAACATAAGCTGGATCTGACTTATAAGCGTGGAGTTGACTGGACATTTGCTAGCAATCTATGTAGACTGCACTACAGCTGCTAAGACCAAACTATTCCCAGCGTATCTCCATATTAGTGCAGTCTAGGTTCGTTCTCTGCTCTCCCTTCTTCTGTCTCTCTCCTCTCTCTCTTTTCACATAATTTCTTCTCTCACACATTTTGTTTTCTCTCTTTTTCTCTACTTCTCTGTCTCTTGCACTTTACCTCTCTCTCCTTCCTTCATTCTCTCCTCTGCTCCCTCTTTCTTCCTTTATCCCACCCACTCTTTTGAAATTGTTAACCCACCCGATCTATATATATATATAAAAGAAGTCCTGACTGACTGACTCATCAACGCCCAGCTCAAACCGTTTAACCTAGGAACGTGAAATTCGGAATGTATGTTGTTTTTATGACGTAGACACCCTCTAAGGAAGGATTTTTGTAAATTACGTCCCTAAGGGGGTAAAAATGGGGGTACATTTTTTATGAGGATACCTATATCTCAAAAACCGAAGACGTTACAGACATGAAAATTGGTATTTAGATTCTCCTTGAAAAATAAAGAAACAGGTGTTTTACCATTTCCCAAAAATCCACTTAAGGGGGGTCAAAAGGGAGTGGGCTGATTTATGAGGATACCTATATCTCAAAAACTTAAGATGTTACAGATGTGAAAATTGGTATTTAGATTCTCCATAAAAAATAAAAAACATGTGTTTTACCATTTCCTGAAAATCCACTTTAGGGAGGTCAGAAAGGGGGTGATTTATGAGGATATCTATATCTCAAAAACCAAAGATGTTACAGACGTGAAAATTGGTATTTAGATTCTCCTTAAAAAATAAATACGTGTTTTAACATTTCCCGAGAATCCACTTAAGGGGGGTCAAAAGAGGGGGGCTGATTTATGAGGATACCTATATCTCCAAAACCAAACATGTTACAGACGTGAAAATTGGTATTTAGATTCTCCTTGAAAAATAAAGAAACCCATGTTTTACTATTTCCCTAAGATCCACTTAAGGGGGGTCAAAAGGGGAGGGGCTGATTTATGAGGATACCTATATCTCAAAAACCAAAGATGTTACAGATGTGAAAATTAGTATTTAGATTCTCCTTAAAAAAATAAAGAAATATGTGCTTTAACATTTCCCAAAAATCCACTCAAGGGGGGTTAAAAGGGGTGGCTGATTTATGAGGATACCTATATCTCAAAAACCAAAGATGTTACAGACGTGAAAATTGGTATTTAGATTCTCTTTTAAAAATAAAGAAACAAGTGTTTTACCATTTCCCAAAAATCCACTTAAGGAGGGCAAAAGAGGGGGGCTGATTCACAGTTAATCTTATTAAGATTCAATTGATATTGTGTTTATATTCATATTGAGATCTAATTGATACTGTGTTTTTACTCTTATTAAGATTCAATTGATACTATTTCTGAAAAAGATACACTAACTGTCCTTGAATAAGATATATCTGGTATATGTCATAGATGTATTTGCATTACTACGGGCTTAGAATCTTAGAATGTATATTAGTATGATATACAGTATAAATAAAAATACGAGGAGCACAGGTATAAGTGTATAACAAAAAATGTTTATTTAAACAGGCGCTAATGAGTGAATAAACACACACAAAACGGTTCGTCTATAATGAACCGAAAACAAAAACAAACAATCAGTGTGAGGGGGGGAAAATAACCACCCCGGGGTTAAGACTGAACAGAGAAAAATCTGCTATATTTACAGACTGCAAGTGAACAGGTATACGCGTTTCAGCAGATTGCCTTACTCATTACCTGATTAAAACAACGGTGTGTGCTCCTTAAAAAGAGAAGCAGTCCACTCCCATTGGCTAGAAGGGACCCACCCTTTTACTATAGGCACCAATAGGAATAAGTTTCAAAAATAGTGCACAGAAATTTCTACTGAACTCACGGTAAGGATATTAACTCCCAATGCACAAATGATACATAAACTTAAACATCAAAGGTAAAGATATCAACTTTAGCTACAACCAAAATATATATAAATGAAATGTTAATAATATTGATGTCACTACTACATGTTGCAATTTATAACAGTCATGCTATTGCTTGAATTTCTTGAAAATTGCTCAGATCCTCGCTTTCCTGCAGCTCAAAATAGGACTTCTGTATTCTTACATTCTGAAACATAACATGATAATACAATAAAGTAAATAAGACATGCTATGAAAATAGTTATTTCAACATTATAAGCAAAATAGATAAATGAGTGAAGTACTATACATAACCAAAGTGTACATGCACTATATAAATTATGAGTAAACATGTATAAACATGTACACTAATTGAATCTACGTATGTGAACTGACTTTTGCATTGACTCCCCGTATTTCACAGGGCTGTCAGTCCCTCACTAGATGCAAATGGAGTATAAAAATATATATAACTATATAACTATTTTCATAGCATGTCTTATTTACTTTATTGTATTATCATGTTATGTTTCAGAATGTAAGAATACAGAAGTCCTATTTTGAGCTGCAGGAAAGCGAGGATCTGAGCAATTTTCAAGAAATTCAAGCAATAGCATGACTGTTATAAATTGCAACATGTAGTAGTGACATCAATATTATTAACATTTAATTTATATATATTTTGGTTGTAGCTAAAGTTGATATCTTTACCTTTGATGTTTAAGTTTATGTATCATTTGTGCATTGGGAGTTAATATCCTTACCGTGAGTTCAGTAGAAATTTCTGTGCACTATTTTTGAAACTTATTCCTATTGGTGCCTATAGTAAAAGGGTGGGTCCCTTCTAGCCAATGGGAGTGGACTGCTTCTCTTTTTAAGGAGCACACACCGTTGTTTTAATCAGGTAATGAGTAAGGCAATCTGCTGAAACGCTTATACCTGTTCACTTGTAGTCTGTAAATATAGCAGATTTTTCTCTGTTCAGTCTTAACCCCGGGGTGGTTATTTTCCCCCCCCTCACACTGATTGTTTGTTTTTGTTTTCGGTTCATTATAGACGAACCGTTTTGTGTGTGTTTATTCACTCATTAGCGCCTGTTTAAATAAACATTTTTTGTTATACACTTATACCTGTGCTCCTCGTATTTTTATTTATACGCTATGTATGGCCTTCTTTGAGTGAGCACAGGTGTGGGGTGAGCGCAAAATCCTGACCGCAAAGCTAGCTTGTTGCCAGAGACACCTGGAGAGGAGGAGCTACACACCGCACCGACTACGGAGGTTGCTTGGGAGCCGCACAATACCCAGTCACGGATGGAGAAACTAGCCATACGGCAGTAACCAGTACACACAGGACGACTCCTGGCGAGGGTCATACGGATCGGAGGTACGTGCTTGCTTAGCCTTGAACATTGTACAGTTTTTCTGTAGAAACAAAAATGAAGCAGCACCACCAAACAGCGTTTCTTCAAGGTGTTTTATTCAGCTTGAGGAGTAGCCAGACCCAATAAAGTAAAACAACAACGTTTCGGACACAGTCCTTAGTCATGTATGGCTAAACTATACACATAATCATCTTTAAATACCCTCCTAGCCACACCCACACACCTGTGAAGTTTGTACATTCCAAATTAACCCCTTACATACCACTCAAGGTACACAGGTAATTATCAGCAAAAAACATTTCAGTAATTTTCCGGTGAAACACACCAACCTTATATATATTAAAGTATAGTTAAATATACATACATATATCAAGTAAATTAGCAGAACAGAATCCATAATCATCTGTAACAAAAGAGAAAAGGAAGAAATTAAGAAACATTGTATCAAATAATATTTAAAGGCATACAGTTTTTCTGTCACACACCTCTTGGGACTTACCTAAATATAGCGGTGGGCTTGTAGTGATTGGAACTTGTTTGGGAAGGAAACCGGATGGGACCCTACTCCTCAGAAACCAGTGCTCAAGACTTGTTATGAGAGCACTGTGTATATGCGAGCTGCAAACTAATTCACTGCAGGTTACAATTTCTACTGCGGAGCACGCCGCACCAGAGGTTACTCTCCTTTGAAATATTTTCCTTACTTTTGCTTACTTAGTATGATATACACTTTTTAGAGTTTTAAGTTGTGGCCACAACTATTTTTAGAATTACTATTATTATTCGATCTGCATTGTAAACCATTTTTATTTCTGATAAATAAATTATTTTTTTTCTGCATTATTATTATTTGGATTAATTTTATATTGGTTTATTAGGATAGATATCCAACTTCATATTATATGCCAGAACCCTCGGCTTTAATTAGCGCCACTCATTAACGTTTTATTTGTTGACACAATCCCTAACTGTGTAGAGAGATCACGGTATAATTTTGTGAGTGGTAAGGAGGATCAGACTAGGTTCAGGTGTTTCCTGTTTTTTTAAATAATAGAATTGGAAAATTGTTTAAATCGTATTCTCTATCTGAATCATGGAAGAAACATTTTGGGTTCCATGTCCCTTTAAGCACTCTGGGTAGTGCTTGTTGATTGGTGGCTACATTTAGCCATCAATCAGCAAGCACTACCCATGTACTGAACCAAAAATGGGCTGGCTCCTAAGCTTCCTGTTTTTCAAATAAAGATACCAAGAGAAAGAAGAAAAAATGATAATAGGAGTAAATTAGAAAGTTGCTTAAAATTGCATGCTCTATCTGAATCATGAAAGAACAAAATGTGGGTTTTATATGCCTTTAAAGAACTATGCTTGTTTGGATGAAAATATTTGTCGGTGTTGTCACTTAGAGTCTGATGATCTAAAGCTCTTGTCAGTATAACGAGACCCATCAAAAACATGTAGAAACACAAATTTTATCTCGAGACGTTTATATTGCTATGTAGTTTTCTTTATGTGAAACAGAGACACCTACATTACAATACAAGGTCTACAAAAATCCCAAAGACTATGTGTGATTTCTCTCCAAGCGGACATTCGGGTCCTTAGCCAATCACAGGGTCATTCAGTGTAAACATATTTGAATTGATTTTAAATTAATGTTTGAACATGTAATAAATTTCCCAAACACAAAAGCAATTTAATTATATTTTATATGTACAAGAGGATAACATTTAGAATATTTACAATGAATATAAGGGACAGTTAAAGTGATATTAAACCCAATCTTTTTCTTTCATGATTCAGACAGAGAATACAATTTTAAACAACATTCCAATTTACTTCTATTATCTGATTTGCTTATTTTTTTAGATATCCTTTATTGAAAAATAGCAATGCACATTAGTGAGCCAATCACACGAGGCATCTATGTGAAGCCACCAATCAGCAGCTACTGAGTATATCTAGATATGCGTTTCAGCAAAGAATATCAAGAGAATGAAGCAAATTAGATAATAGAAGTAAATTAGAAAGTTGTTTAAAATTGCATGTTCTTTCTAAATCATGAAAGAAAAATTTGGGTTTCATGTCCCTTTAAGTCATCATTAGACATTAATGATTTAGACAGAGCATACAATTTTAAACAACTTTCCAAAGTTTTTCTATTTTTTAATTTGCTTCTTTCTCATGTTATCCTTTGCTGAAAGGTTTATCTGGGTAAACTCAGAAGCACTTAGGTTCTAGCTGCTGATTGGTGGCTGCATATATATATATACCTATGTGTTCAGTTAGAAACCAGTAATGCATTGCTGCTCCTTCAACAAATGATACCAAGAGAATGAAAAAAAATTGGTAATAGAGGTAAATTGGAAAGTTGTTTAAAATTGTATGTTCTATGTTCTATCTGAATCATGAAAGGAACATTTTGGATTTTCATGTCCCTTTAAGTTACATTTAATAAAAACGCAATCATTAATCTATATTAAAAAGATAACAGTCCTTTTAATTGTATTCTCTATCTTAATCACGATAGCTCAATTTTACTTCCATGCCAGTGTAAGGTTTTACTCCCATAGCATCAGCTTCTGTGGTATCCATTCCAGGACCTCTATGTAGAAATATTTCAGAGCTGATTGATAGTCATTTTCTATGTTTTCTTCAGTTTGTGTGTATATTTATTTAAAGGGACATAAAAATAATAGATTAGAGTATTTTATTAGTGCACTATAACTCCTACAACGGAAATAAACACATAGTTAAAGTAAGCTCCAGAGCAGCAATGCACTACTGGGAGCTAGCTGAAACACATCTGGCGAGCCAATGATGAAAGAAAAATGTGTGTAATCACCAGTTAGCTCCCAGTATTGCATGGCTACTGCTGAACATATGTGAATATGCTTTTCAACAAAGGACACAATTTTAAAAAACATTTCCAATTTACTTCTATTATCAAATTTGCTTTGTTCCCATGATATTCTTTGTTGATGCAATACCTTGATAGAGGTCTGGAACACTATATGGCAGGAAATAGTGCTGTCAAAAACTGCTACTATATAATGCTCCTAGCATGTGCATGCTGCTAAGATTTTTCAACAAAATATACCAAGAGAACAAATAAAATTTGATAACATAAGTAAATTAGAAAGTTGTGTAAAAGTGCATGCTCTATCTGAATCATGAAAGAAAAAAAATCGGTTTAATATCCCTTTAAATTACATTTTTTTCATCATATTGATGCATAATTAGCTAAAATTAACTTATTTATAAAACCATGTGACCACCTTGTGAAGAACAGACCCACATACTTACCAACTGCCTCAATAAATAAGGGGAAAATGCAGTTTTAAATATAGTTTTAAATAGGAATTATTTAGTTAATAATTTTAAGGTTTATTTAGATTTATTTTAATTATATTTAAGTTAGGGGGTGTTAGGCTTAGGGTTACGTTAGGGTTAGGATTAGGGGTTAATATATTTATGTAGAGTTAGTGATGTGGGAGGTCAGAGGTTTAGAGGTTAATAATTTATTGTAGTATATTTTTTTGTGGGGGCTTGCGGTTTAGTGGTTAATGGGTTTATAATAGCGGCGGTGTGGGCGGACTGCAGATTAGGAGTTAATAATATTTAAATAGTGTTTGCGATGCGGGAGGGTGATGGTTTAGGGGTTAATAGGTTTATTATAGTGGCAACGATGTTGGGGAGCGGCGGAATAGGGGTTAATAAATTTTAATAGTGGCGGCGAGGTCCGGAGCGGCAGATCAGCGGTTAATACATTTATTATAGTGTTTGCGATGTGGGAGGGCCTCGATTTAGAGGTTAATAGGTAGTTTATGGGTGTTAGTGTACTTGTTAACACTTTAGTTATGAGTTTTATAACTAAAAAAAGTTCTGAGTAGTTTTCTACGCAGTGAGTGTTTGTTTCTCATATCTGTCAGATGGACAATTAAGATTACATTTTACAACTCAGCTAAAACAAGCTCAAATGTGTATATAAGAGAAGATAATCTGTATGTTATGGCAATCTGGTAGTTAAACAGTTATACACAAAATAAATTATCACTGTTAAGATCATGTCTGGATTTTTACAATTTTATAGGAGATAAAAAAATCTTTTATCACTGACTTTTTAAGAGTAACTTTTATAACACTACAGTTCCTGAGTTGGCTATAGGCATCTACATTACTTACCAGTCACAAAAATCTAGTGATGGGCTAGTGATCCTAGACTGCGGCCAAAATGTCCATAATCCTCTAAAAAAATATTGAAACCCAAAGTACCTTTTTAAATTTAAATGAGAATTATTTATTTTTTTCTTATAAATGCATAATTGTCAGTTAGATTAGGAGTTTTGAGCGCTATAGGGAAATTAACGACCACAACGTTTTTGGCATTATTTCACCTCCCTATAGCGCTGGTATTACGAATTTTAAAAAAGCAGGCTTGTGCGGGCGATATGGTTGCGTTGAGCTCCATAGTGCACCGAAAGCAAGCGCTGCTTTGACGTGCTCGTACACGTTTCCCACATAGACATCAATGGGGAGAGCCGTCAAAAAAAAGCCTAACACCTGCGATCGCAGAAAGAATAGCTCCGTAATGCAGCCTCATTGATGTCTATGGGGAAAAGAAAAAGTTACGTTTAAACTTAACACCCTAACATAAACCCCACATCTAAACACCCCTAATCTGCTGCCCCTACATTACAGTTATTAACCCCAAATCTGCCACCCCCGATATCGCCGTCACCTACATTACAGTTATTACCCCTAATCTGCCGCCCCAACATCGCTGCTACCTACATTACAGTTATTAACCCCTAATCTGCTGCCCCTAACATCGCCACAACCTAAATTACAGTTATTAACCCCTAATCTGCTGCCCCTAACATCGCCGCCACCTACATTACAGTTATTAACCCCTAATCTGCCGCCCCCAATGTCGCCGCCACTATTCTAAAGTTATTAACCCCTAAACCTAGCCCTAACTTAAATATAATTAAAATAAATATAAATAAACCTTACAATTATTAACTAAATAATTCCTATTTAAAACTAAATACATACTTACCTGTAAAAAAAAACCTAAGCTAACTACAATATAACTAATAGTTATATTGTAGCTAGCTTAGGTTTTATTTTTATTTCACAGGTAAGTTTGTATTTTTTTTACCTAGGTAGACTAGTTAGTAAATAGTTATTAACTATTTACTAACTACCTAGTTAAAATAAATACAAACTTACCTGTAAAATAAAACCTAACCTGCCTTACACTAAAAACTAACATTACAATAAAATAAAATAAATTAAATTATTAAAATACAATTTTCTAACTTACAAAAAAAAAATAAACACTAAATTACAAAAAATAAAAAATGAAATTATCAAAAATAAAAATGAATTACTCCTAATCTAATAGCCCTATCAAAATAAAAAAGTCCCCTCAAAATAAAAAACTCTAGCCTACACTGAACTGCCAATGGCCCTTAAAAGGGCCTTTTGTGGGGCATTGCCCCAAAGAAATCAGCTCTTTTACCTGTAAAAAAAATACAAACACCCCCCAACAGTAAACCCCACCACCCACCCAACCAAACCCCCAAAATAAAAACCTATCTAAATAAACCTAAAATAAACATTGCCCTGAAAAGGGCAATTGGATGGGCATTGGAACAGCCAATAGAATGAGATCTCAATCCTGTTGGCTGATTGTATCAGACAATAGGATGAAAGCTCAATCCTATTGGCAGATTGCAACAGCCAATAGGATTTTTCCCCTTTAATTCCTATTGGCTGATAGAAATCTTTCAGCCAATAAGAATGTAAGGGAAGCCATCTTGGATGACGTCACTTAAAGGGAACCTTCAGTTTACAGCAACGACTGTAAGAAGAGGATGCTCCGCGCCGCCGCCGCCGGATGTCTTGAAGATGGACCCGCTCCGCACTGGATGGATGAAGATAGAAGATCCTGTCTAGATGAAGACTTCTTTCCGCTTGGATTAGGACTTCGCCGGCTGGATGAAGATTGAAGAGGCCTCCTGAATGAAGACTTCTTGCTGCTTAGATGAGGAATTCGCCGGCTGGATGAGAATGGATGACCGGACTTTGATAACTGTAAGTGGATCATGGTGGGTTAGTGTTAGGTTTTTTTAAGGGTTTTTTGGGTGTTTTTTTTTTTAGATTAGGGTTTTGGGCAATTTAAAAGAGCTAAATGCCCTTTTAAGGGCAATGCCCAGCCAAATGCCCCTTTTCAGGGCAATGTTTATCTTAGGTTTCTTTAGATAGGTTTTTATTTAGGGGGTTTGGTTGGGTGGGTGGTGGGTTTTACTGTTGGAGGGTGATTTCTTTGGGGCAATGCCCCACAAAAGACCTTTTTAAGGGCCATTGGCAGTTTAGTGTAGGCTAGGGTTTTTTTTTATTTTGGGAGGACTTTTTTATTTTGATAGGGCTATTAGATTAGGAGTAATTCGTTTTTATTTTTGATAATTTAATTTTTTATTTTTTGTAATTTAGTGTTTATTTTTTTTGTAAGTTAGAAAATTGTATTTTAATAATTTTATTTATTTTATGGTAGTGTTAGTTTTTAGTGTAAGGCAGGTTGGGTTGTATTTTACAGGTAACTTTGTATTTATTTTAACTAGGTAGTTAGCAAATAGTTTAAACTATTTACTAACTAGTCTACCTAGTTAAAATAAATACAAACTTACCTGTGAAATAAAAATAAAACCTAACATAGCTACAATATAACTATTATTTATTTTTTAGCAAGCTTAGGGTTTTTTTTACTGGTAAGTTTGTATTTAGTTTTAAATATGAATTATTTAGTTAATAATTGTAAGGTTTATTTAGATTTATTTTTATTATATTTAAGTTAGGGGGTGTTATGCTTAGGGTTACGTTAGGATTAGGGTTAGATTTAGGGTTAGGGTTACGTTAGGGTTAGGATTAGGGATTAATATATTTATGTAGAGTTAGTGATGTGGGAGGTCAGAGGTATAGAGGTTAATAATTGATTGTAGTATATTTCGTTGTGGGGGGCTTGCGGTTTAGTGGTTAATAGGTTTATTATAGCGGCGGTGTGGGCAAACGGCAGATTAGGAGTTAATAATATTTAAATAGTGTTTGCGATGCGGGAGGGTGGCGGTTTAGGGGTTAATAGGTTTATTATAGTGGCGACGATGTCGGGGAGCAGCGGAATAGGGGTTAATAAATTTTAATAGTGGCGGCGAGGTCCGGAGCGGCAAATTAGGGGTTAATAAATTTATTATAGTGTTTGCGATGTGGGAGGGCCTCAATTTAAGGGTTAATAGGTAGTTTATGGGTGTTAGTGTACTTTTTAACACTTTAGTTATGAGTTTTATGGTACAGTTTTGTAACGTAAAGCTCATAACTACTGACTTTAGATGGCGGTACGGATCTTGTGGTCATAGGGTGTACCGCTCACTTTTTGGCCTCCCAGGCAAACTCGTAATACCGGCGCTATGGGAGTCCCATTGAAAAATGGACTTTTTAAAAAGGGCGGCACTGACATTGCGTGATGGCCAAAAAGGTGTGCGGTACAAGACTTGTAATAGCAGCGTTAGGGAAAAAGCAGTGTTATGAAGCATAGCACTGCTTTTCACTCATTACGCCAAACTCGTAATCTAGCTGTATGACAATTATCGTTATCTCCTTTGATTTATGTTTCATATAAATCCCTGCTACACATCATACATGAAACCTTAATTGTTTATATATATATATATATATATATATATTTATTAACAATTAACGTTTTATTTCTGATTTCTGATGCCATAATTAGTTAGGACACCAAATTATTGATTAACAATATGTAATTGTCCCCAGGCTACCCCTTCCTGCTTTCCCTGCACTGTAGCGCACCTACTCAACAGAGGGCCCTGGAGCAAAAAAAATTTGGGGCTCCTAATGGTAACTCGTTAGTAAGCAATAGTAATAATATACATGCTGTCCTGTAAAATGATTTTGATTAGATAGATAGATAGATAGATAGATAGATAGACCTACAACCTTCACTAATAAAGGACTCCCCTGCATTAGGATTGTACACATCAGTACACACCTACGTTTAGATTGGCTGCTATGGGCCCCTCCCCTCAGCACTTGGGCCCTGGTACGACTGTACCCGCTGCACCAATGGTAGTTCTGCCCTTGCTTTTACAATATTATCTATAAGCTTTTCTATCCTATTAAACTGTGACTACACTTATATATTATTATTATTATTATTATCGGTTATTTGTAGAGCGCCAACAGATTCCGCAGCGCTATAAAAATAGTCGGAATACTAGAAAACATTTATAGGGATCAGACAGGTAGAGGGCCCTGCCAAGAGTCACACTTTTGTAGTCAGCTCTAAAGAAGATGATCTACAAACAGCATGGCTCTTAGGCTTACATGCTAAGGGGGTTCAAGGAGATAGCAATGGAGGAGAGGAAACGGTATAAAGAAAGGTTAGTGTAGGTTGTATGCATCCCTAAACAGTAGAGACTTTAGGGAGCGCTTGAAGTTTTCAAAACTAGGGGAGAGTCTTGTGGAGTGAGACAGAGAGTTCCACAAGATGGGAGCCAGTCTGGAGTAGTCCTGTAAATGGGAGTGTGATGAGGTAACAAGAGAGGAGGAGAGTAGGGAGTCATGAGCAGAGCGAAGGGGACGGGAGGGAGAGTATCTGGAGACAAGGTCTGAGATATAGCTGGGAGCAATGCAGTTGAGGGCTTTGTATGTCAGAGCGAGAATTTTGTGTTTAATCCTGGAGGCAAGAGGAAGCCAGTGAAGGGATTGGCAGAGAGGTGCAGCAGATGAAGAGTGACGTGTAAAGAAGATTTGCCTGGCATAGGCATTCGTTATAGATTGTAAATGAGCTAGGCGGCAGCTGGGGAGACCAGAGAGGACAGAGTTGCAGTAATTGAGAAAGTGGATTAAAATCTTAGGTGTGTCTTGTGTAAGGAAATGTCTAATTTTAGAGATGTTTTTAAGGTGGAATCGGCAGGATTTAACCAAGGACTGAATGTGAGGAGTGAAAGAAAGATCTGAGTCAAGTGTGACTCCAACACATCGGGCATGCGGGGTAGGGGTAATGATGGAGTTGTCAACAGTTATAGAGAGATTGGGGGTGGAGATTTTGGAAGTAGGGGGGAAAATAAGGAGCTCAGTTTTGGAGAGATTTAGGTTGAGGTAGTGAGAGGACATCCAGAAAGAGATGTGAGAAAGACAGTTAGTGACATGGGTTAGAAAGGAAGGAGATAGGTCTGGTGCAGAGAAGTAGATTTGGGTGTCATTGGCATACAAATTATTTTTGAACCTGTGGGACTTTATTAGGGAACCTAATGATGGTGTGTAGATTGAGAAGAGAAGGGGACCAAGGACAGAGCCTTGCGGTACCTCAACAGAAAGTGGTGATGGGGCAGAGGAGGCCCCATAGAAGGCTACACTAAATGTACGGTTTGACTGGTAGGAAGAGAGCCACAAGAGGGCTGTGTTGCAAATGCTGAAGGATTGGAGAGATTGGAGCAAAAGAGGGTGGTCAACAGTATCAAAGGCTGCAGACAGATCAAGGAGGATAAGAAGAGAGAAGTGGCCTTTTGATTTTGCTGTAAGTAGGTCGTTGGTAACGATTGCTGTCTCTGTGGAGTGATTGGGACAAAATCCAGATTACAGTGGGTAGAGGAGGGAGTTTAATGTAAAGAAATGGGATAGGTGCACATATACTAGCTTTTCGAGAAGCTTTGAGGCAAGAGGGAGTAGGGAAATAGGGCGGTAGTTGGATGGGGAGGTTGGATCAAGAGAAGGTTTTTTGAGGATAGGTGTGACCTGTGCATGTTTCAGAGATGAGGGAAATATACCGGTGCTGAGGGAGAGGTTGAAAATGTGTGTGAGTATAGGGGTAAGGGTAGAAGAGAGGGAGGGGAGCAGCTGTGAGGGGATAGGGTCAAGGGTACAAGAAGACCGCAGTATAAGTGTCAAAACTTCTTCCTAAGTAACAGGGGAGAAAGGGCTAAATTTATGGCTATGTGGGTTGTGGTTGATTGCGAGCGTTTGAGGGGGTGAGAGAATAGAATTATGTTGAGAGCTGATTTAGTTTCTGATGGAGTTGATTTTGTTATTGAAGTGGCTGGCAAAGTCTTGAGCTGACAGAGAAGTTGTATTAGGGGGTGGGGTGGATGGAGAAGAGTATTGAAAGTGAAAAACAGATGTTTTGGGTTTGAAGAAAGAGTAGAGATAAAAGTAGAGAAGTAATGTTGCTTATAGAGATTAAGGGCAGAATAGTAGGAGTTCAAAATGAACTTGCAATGAAGGAATTCAGCTGAACTTCGAGATTTTCTCCAGTGCCGATCAGCAGTATGGGAACATCTGCGTAGGTACCGTGTCAGAGGAGTATGCCAGGGCTGAGGATGAGTGTGTGATTTCAGAGCAATGGTAAGAGGGGCCAGATTGTCAAGGACAGATGAAAATGTGGAATTATAGTGGCAGATAGATTGATCAGGGCAGGAGAAAGAGGAGATGGATGAGAGGAGAGGTTTGAGGGAATTAGCAAGCTGTTGCTGATCTAATGACATAATGCTTCTGTGAAGTTTAGTGTGAGGAGTAGAAGGAGAGAGAGTAGTAGGGAGGGTTAAGATGTTGCAAGTGAGGAGATGGTGGTCAGAAAGAGGAAAAGGAAAGTTTGTGAAGTTTGAAATAGTGCATCCATAACTAAAGATCAGGTCAAGGGAGTGACCATCTTTTGAGCTGGAGAGTCAGTCCATTGTGACAACCCAAAAGAGGAAGTGAGTTGCAGAAGTTTTTTTGCAGAGGAGGCAGTGGGATTGTCAAGAGGGATGTTGAAATCGCCAATAATGAGGGCAGGGGTGTCTGGGGAAAGGAAATAAGGTAGCCAGGCAGCCAAGTCATCAAGAAATTGAGTTGAGGAGCCAGGTGATCGGTATATCACTGCAACACATATAGAGAGGGGAGCGAATAAGCGAATAATGTGGGTTTCGAATGAGGAAAATGTGAGGGAAGAGATGGGATGTATTTGTTGGAAGGTGCAACGAGAGGAAAGTAATAAACCTACACCACCTCCTTGTCTATTACCAGACCTAGGAGTGTGGCTGAAGTGGACAAAGCAGCAGTGGATGCTGTGTCTAGGGGAAAGAGCCAGGTTTCTGTTAGAGCCAGAAGGTTGAGGGAAAGGGAGATAAAGAAGTCATGTATAGAAGTGAGTTTGTTGCAAACAGAGTGAGAGTTCCAGAGTGCACAAGTGAAAGGGGTAGTGGCTTTAGATGCAAGAGGAATGTGAGTAAGGTTACCAGAGTTTTTTTTCTGAGTCTATGGAACGGTAAACATGAATGTGCACGGTTAGGAAGTTGTTGGGGACCAGGATTAGGGGAGATGTCACCAGCAGCGAGTATAAGCAAAATGGAGAGTGACATGAGATGAGATACAGATTTGCAGTAATGAGACTGTGCAGGGGGGGGGGAAGAGAGTGTTTAGGAATAGATCAAGTTCATGAGTACAAAAGTAAGGTGAGTTTAAGAGAGATGGGCTAATGAACAGTGCAGGTGGTGAGGGAGAAGGAGCAATTGAATAAAGTAGTTTGTTATAGAAACAAGAGGTAGCAAAAAGGAATATTAAGATATTGGGCATTTTTAAAAAAGTGGGAACCAATTAAACACATAAGACACAGTATTACAGCAGCACTTGCATAAGGAAACAATGAGATACATAAAACACAATAATACAAGAGTATTTGCCTTATGTCTTGCGCCTTGTCGAACCCTTGTTCAATTTTTGTATAATTCTTATCTTATTGCCTCATTTATAAAATGTGCACATTAGATATGTGAACATTTGCTATTGTAACAATGCATACTGCCCAGGCAATGCACCCCCAGTGCAATACACAGCCCAAGCTAGTGTTAAATATATAGGCAGGGCAGTCAGCTGAATCCACTAAATTACTTAATTGCTAAGTCAAAAGACAATTTAAAAAGCCAATTGAAAGTTAGATTATTGTCAGGTCAGGGTGAGATAAGTTAAGATAAACAAGACAGTAACATTTTGAGGAGGTGGGAGTTATGGCATATAACAGCTATAAATTTAAGAACAATAGCAGGTATTGATAAGGATTGGACATCACATGGCAATTAACAAAACATTAGAAGTAAGACTTTGGAATAACATTACAATAAATGCAGGAGTAAATTAAAACCTAAAACCATTTGCTCAATATACATATACATATACTAAAAGAGAGTTACAGGAGAGAAGAGATCACTAGAATGTAGTGAATAGGTTGCAGATGAGCAGGGATACTATTCACGTACCAAAAGAGAGTTACAGGAGAGGAGAGAACACTAGAATGGAGTAAATAGGTTGCAGATGAGCATGGATACTATGTGTGATGGACTCCGGCTACCCTGACTGAGTAGCTCCGCCAAAGGATTCTTCCAGCACCTGGAACCGGCCGCTATGTAGCAGAGAAGAGTGATTTTAGCAGTTCCCATTCAAATAACTAGACAGACTAGCATTCAGGTAAAACAAGAAGAAGTATATTTTGTTGGGAAAAGCACACAACATTTATACAAAAACTGATCTTGATAAGAGTCCTATCAGTCTCCCAAATCTCCCGCCATTCCCGTCCCTCCAGACAGGCTGGTACCTCCATAATGTCCAATGACCTTCAGTGTCCAGGGGTACAGGGAGGGTGCAATCGGGGTGATCCCGGGGGAGCGGCGGCACTTTCAAAGTGTTGTTGGAAAGCCCTTGGCCCCCAGTTGCTTCAGTCCAAGAAGCTCCTTGATCCATGACTTGGGGTTGGAGTTTGGGGCTACCCAGCGTACACCAGGAAGACCACTGGGAAATGGGGATTGAGGGAAGGTCTGAAAGTCCCGGTTCCCAATAGGGCTCACCCCTGGAAGTCACCCCAACTCTAGTCCTCCCTGAGAGGTATCAGCCCTCAAAAGAGCGGAGCCCTAGAATGAGGGGCCGCTAGAGCGACCTGGGTTAAAGATGACCGGGAATCTGAGCTGCTGTGGCCGGCTGGCAATTCCATGGGGCCGGCCATCTGCTGAATAGGGCTTGGAAACCCCAGTTCCTTATGGAGCTCACCTCCGGCAATTGGCCCACATCTTACCATTCCCACAGGGTACCAATCCCCAAAAGAGCAGAGCTATAGGGCAAGGGGCCTCTGAAGCGGCCGGAGGTAAAGATCTCTGGAGGATACAGGGTGCGGTGATCGGCCAGAAGATGCAGGGGCCCGGCTGGCCAGAGAGGGATAGGTTGGTCAGAAACCAGCTCTTTCAAGATCAGGTTCACACACAAATTCTTACAAAAGGAAAGGTCTGGGGGGTCGCGGTTGCTCTGAGGAGCCCAAAACCGCCAAGAACCATGGGTGGGTGAGGTAGTAGGGGGTAGGGGTTTAACTCTTGCAGCCTGGTATCTGAGAAAGCTCCCCCCTTCCAGTTTGGCAGACCCGGTTAGATCCATACATGGGTCAACCTGGAGCTTATGCAACTTCAGTCTGCCGGGAAAGCCCATCAGTGTTTCCAGTGTTTTTTCCCGGCCGGTACTGAATCTCAAAGTTAAAGGGCTGCAGGGGTGTGGTTAGGAGCGGCCAGGAGAGGAGCAGAGATTAAGGCAGACTTAAGGCTCTGCAAGGCAATTTCGCATTCTGGGGACCACAGGACCTGCCGGGGAAGTTGTTTACGGGTTAGGTCGGTCAGGGATTTGGTGAGGGCACTGTAATTAGGGACAAATTTCTGGTAGTACCCTGCAGTTCCTAGGAAAGTCAGGACTTGGGTCTTGGTTTTGGGAGTGGGTCAGTTTGCCCCTGCCTCAACCTTAGCTAGCTCTGGCTGCTGCTTTCCGCAGCCCACTCAGTGGCCCAGGTACTGGACCTCTGAGCGCCCTATGGTGCATTTGTCGGGCTTCAAGGTTAGCCTGGCAGCTCTGAGGCAGCCTAGAACAAGGCCTAGGTGGACCAAATGGTCCTCTCAGGTGTCACTATAGATGGCGATGTCATCAAGGTATGTGCAGGCATAGTCCTGGAGGCCATCCAGAAGGTGATCCACCATCCTTTGGAAGGTGGTTGGAGCATTCTTCATCCCAAATGGCATGACCTTGAACAGGTAGATGCCAAAGGGTGTGATGAAGGTGGATTTGGAGATGGACTCAGGGTCTAAGGGGATCCCTTACAGAGGTTGAGGGTGGTTAGGAAGTGGCCACAGGCGATTCTTTCTAATAGGTCATCGACTCTGGGCATAGGGTACGTGTCAGTTGTGGTTCTGTCATTGAGCTTACATTAGTCAATGCAGAACTGGGTAGTCCCGTCCTTCTTGGGTACCAGCACCACCGGGGAGGCCCAGGGACTGTTGGACGGTTCAACAACACCTAGGTCCAACATTCACCTGAGCTCACAGTGCATACTGTCCCTGACTGCCTCTGGGACCCTGTAGGCTGCCTGTCATAGGGGAGTTCCCTGATCGGAGATCACTTCCCAGGGAAAGCCTACCCTAATGAATATCCAGAGCATTGTACCTGCCACTGTCTCCACTTGGATATTGCCTCCGGGTATAGGGTGGCATAGTCAACCACTGTAAGTATGAACTTCTTCCCAGTGGGGCTAGGTCAGGCCAAAGGTCCAATTATATCCACGGCCATTCTACTGAAGGGATTGTCAATAATGGGAAGGGAATACAGGGGAGCCTTAGTGTGGTCCCCTTTCTTCCCTACTTTCTGACACACTGGGCAGGTTTTACAGTAGTCCTTAATGTCTACTGTGATCCCTGGCCAAAAGAATGTCTGAGTCAGGTGGTGGTGGGTCCTGGACTTTCCTAAACATCCAGCTAGGGGAATATCATGACCTATCCACAGTAGGTCGAACCGAAACTTCTTCGGTACAACCAGCTGATGTTTGGGTACTGGCCCTTTTCTCCTCTCGGAGATCCGGTACAGGAGCCCTCTCTCCCACTGGAAATGTTCCTCCCCAGGGCCCTGGGGGTCAGTACCTATTGGGTCTTGGTAGGGGACTACGGTTGGGTCGCTCAAGGTCTCCTGGGTAAAGTCAGAGGGGGGCGCCCAGGAGGTTTGGTTAGGGGATAGGGTTGGCATGGGAGTGGAAGGTTGGGGCAAAGTAGGAGTCAGGGCAGAAGATTGGGGTATGGTAGGAGTCAGGGCAGAATGCCTGGGTATGGTAAGAGTCTCACCTGTGTTCCCAGATCTGGTGCGATGGATTGGCACCTGTCTTCCTGGCGGGTGGTCAATGGGGAAATATCCGGGTAGTTATTCTCCACAAAGGCTGAGGCAAGGTGGTCGAGGTCATTCCCCAACAAGACCTCGGCAGGTAGCTGTGTCATAATGCCCACCTTCGCATCATGGGAGCCGGCTCCACAGTTCAGATGTACCCAGGCTGTAGGATCAGGGAGACAGTGACTCCAGTGTCCCTTAATCCCTGGGCTACCTGCCCATTAACCCAGACATCCTGGTGATGGTGCTGCTGGTTATCCTTGGTCACAGGGCTGACCTCATGTAGGATGCCAACTTCTTCATCCACCCAGTTGGCATAGTTGGCAGGGTCCATTGCATACAGGCAGTGGGCAGCGGCTGGATAAATCCAGACTGGAGCGCTTACCCATTGGGCCGGTGAGGGGTTCCTCGGCTCCTGTGCTGGGGGTTTCTTGGCTGCGTTGGGCAGTATCGTTGATTTTGGACGGGTTGCCTACACTGGGGATTGCTGTCTCTGGCCGGGGAAACAGGGTCTGATAAAATAGTAAAACATATGTGTACAGCATTCCTATGCAGTGGCTAAACTTTAATATACTTCAGATAAAAAAACTGTATTTTTTGGAAACTTGCTTTGACCAAAGTATGATAAATGCATAAAGACACCAATATAATCCTTATATGCAGGGCTTACTGTTAAACTACCTTATCATAGGAGCTGACACTCCTGCTTCTCTCTATGCGCTTCTAACTTGTCTAACTTACTTTAAAAGGCTTTGAAAATCTACATATGGAAACAAAATTTCAATGGGGAGGGTAACAACAAGGGCGGAACTATCATTGGTGCAGCAGGTACAGGGCACCAGGGACCAAGTGCTGAGGGGCCCATTTCAGATTATTTAAAATTTAGTAAACAATGTAGTATTGCAGAGAGTAAGGCCAGTAGAATTATTGGATGTATTGGTAGAGGTATTTGCAGCAGAAATAGTAAGGATACAGCAGTTTTGCAAGAATGTTGCCCATTTGCAGGAACTCTAGATGGCAGTAGTCTTTCCTGCCATGTAGTGCTACCTAGGTATCTCTTCAACACAGAATATCATGGGAACAAAGAAAATTTGATAACACAAGTATATTGGAAACTGTTTAAAATTGTGTGCTCTGTCTGGATCACAAAATACAATTTGGGGTTTTATATCTTTTTGAAGGGACAGTCTAGTCAAAATTTAATTTTTATGATTCAGATAGGGCATGAAATTTTAAACAACTTTCCAATTGACTTTTATCATTAAATTTGCTTTGTTCCCTTGGTGGTATTTTTGAAAAACTAAACCTAGGTAGGCTCAAACTGATTTCTAAACCTTTGAAAACCGCCTCTTAGCCAAAAGTATTTTGAAAGTTTTTCACAGTTAGACAGAACTAGTTCATGTGTGTCATATAGATAACATTGTGCTCACTCCCGTGAAGTGATTTAGGAGTCTGCATTGATTGGCTAAACTGCATGTCTGTCAAAACCACTGAGATAAGGGGGCAGTCTGCAGAGGCATAGATACAAGGTAATCACAGAGGTAAAAAGTGTATTTATATAACTGTGTTGGTTATGCAAAACTGGGGAATGGGTAATAAAAGGATTATCTATCTTTTATAACAATAACAATTCTATAGTAGGCTGTCCCTTTAAGAGCATGTGTGCCATTAACAATTTTATGTAAATTTGTGTAATTTTATAATTTAAAAAAAAAAAAAAAATTTAATTGTTTAAAAAAAAGAGTTCATTGCAATTCTAAATGAATGTTCTGACGGTTATATTTTAGTTTGGGTCTAATTTCATATTTTAAAAGTGTCCTCAGCCTACCTAAGTATCCCATCTTACAAAAAAGTTACATTTCCACAAAGAGTTACATTTAACAATAAAAGTAAACTGGAATTTTCGGGGGTGGGGGGGTTCTTTTTATTAACATGCTCTGTCTTAAAGGGACAGTCAAGTCAAAATTAAACTTTTATGATTTAGATAGGCCATGCAATTTTAAACAACTTTCCAAATTGCTTTAAGTTTTCTTTGTTCTTTTGGTATTTTTTTGTTGAAAGCTACACCTAGGAAGGCTCACATGCTAATTTCTAATTTGCCTCTTATCTCAGTGCATTTTGACAGTTTTTCACAGTTAGAAAGCGCTAGTTCATGTGTAACATATAGATAACAATGTGTTCACTACCATGAAGTTATTTATGAGTCAGCACTGTCTGGCTAAAATGCAAGTCTGACAAAAGAACTGAAATAAGGGGACAATCTGCAGAGGCTTAGATACAAGGTAATCACAGAGGTAAAAATTATATTAATACAGGGAGGGCAGAATTATTAGGCAAATTAGTATTTTGACCACATCATCCTCTTTATGCATGTTGTCTTACTCCAGGCTGTATAGGCTCGAAAGCCTACTACCAATTAAGCATATTAGGTGATGTGCATCTCTGTAATGAGAAGGGGTGTGGTCTAATGACATCAACACCCTATATCAGGTGTGCATAATTATTAGGCAACTTCCTTTCCTTTGGCAAAATGGGTCAAAAGAAGGACTTGACAGGCTCAGAAAAGTCAAAAATAGTGAGATATCTTGCAGAGGGATGCAGCACTCTTAAAATTGCAAAGCTTCTGAAGCGTGATCATCAAACAATCAAGCGTTTCATTCAAAATAGTCAACAGGGTCGCAAGAAGCGTGTGGAAAAACCAAGGCGCAAAATAACTGCCCATGAACTGAGAGAAGTCAAGCGTGCAGCTGCCAAGATGCCACTTGCCACCAGTTTGGCCATATTTCAGAGCTGCAACATCACTGGAGTGCCCAAAAGCACAAGGTGTGCAATACTCAGAAACATGGCCAAGGTAAGAAAGGCTGAAAGATGACCACCACTGAACAAGACACACAAGCTGAAACGTCAAGACTGGGCCAAGAAATATCTCAAGACTGATTTTTCTAAGGTTTTATGGACTGATGAAATGAGAGTGAGTCTTGATGGGCCAGATGGATGGGCCCGTGGCTGGATTGGTAAAGGGCAGAGAGCTCCAGTTCGACTCAGAAGCCAGCAAGGTGGAGGTGGAGTACTGGTTTGGGCTGGTATCATCAAAGATGAGCTTGTGGGGCCTTTTCAGGTTGAGGATGGAGTCAAGCTCAACTCCCAGTCCTACTGCCAGTTTCTGGAAGACACCTTCTTCAAGCAGTGGTACAGGAAGAAGTCTGCATCCTTCAAGAAAAACATGATTTTCATGCAGGACAATGCTCCATCACACGCGTCCAAGTACTCCACAGCGTGGCTGGCAAGAAAGGGTATAAAAGAAGAAAATCTAATGACATGGCCTCCTTGTTCACCTGATCTGAACCCCATTGAGAACCTGTGGTCCATCATCAAATGTGAGATTTACAAGGAGGGAAAACAGTACACCTCTCTGAACAGTGTCTGGGAGGCTGTGGTTGCTGCTGCACGCAATGTTGATGGTGAACAGATCAAAACACTGACAGAATCCATGGATGGCAGGCTTTTGAGTGTCCTTGCAAAGAAAGGTGGCTATATTGGTCACTAATTTGTTTTTGTTTTGTTTTTGAATGTCAGAAATATATATTTGTGAATGTTGAGATGTTATATTGGTTTCACTGGTAAAAATAAATAATTGAAATGGGTATATATTTGTTTTTTGTTAAATTGCCTAATAATTATGCACAGTAATAGTCACCTGCACACACAGATATCCCCCTAAAATAGCTATAACTAAAAACAAACTAAAAACTACTTCCAAAACTATTCAGCTTTGATATTAATGAGTTTTTTGGGTTCATTGAGAACATGGTTGTTGTTCAATAATAAAATTAATCCTCAAAAATACAACTTGCCTAATAATTCTGCACTCCCTGTATAACAGTGTTGGTTATGCAAAACTGGGGAATTAGGGATTATCTATTTATTTATTTTTAAACAATAGAAATTCTGGAGTAGACCTTCCCTTTCATGAAAGTTTAATTTTGTAATTTTAATTTTAGATTATTTTAATTTAATCTTAGTAGGGGTTTTTTTAAGCACTGTTAGGATGTTTTATTTTAATTGTAATTTAGTATTTTATTATTTTATGTAGTTTAGGGTTAATTTATGGGGTGTTAGGTTAGGGGGCTTAGTAATTAAATTAGGTTTATTGCGATGTGGGGTTTGGCAGTTTGGGGGTTAATAGATTAATTAGGTTTATTATGTGGGTAAATGGTGGATTAGGGGTTAATAGTTTAGGTTAATTGCAATGTGGGTGAATGGCAGATTAGGGGTTAATAGTTTTATTAGGTAGATTGCAATGTCGGTGAATGGCAGATTAGGGGTTAATATATTTATTAGGTTTATTGCGATGTGGGTGAATGGCAGATTAGGGGTTAATACATTTATTAGGTTTTTGAAATTTGGATTAATGGTGGATTTAGGGGTTAATAGTTTTAAAAGGTAGATTGCAATGTGGGTGAATGGCTGATTAGGGGTTAATACATTTATTAGGTTAATTGTGATCTGGGTGAATGGCAGGTTAGGGGTTAATACATTTATTAGGTTTATTGTGATATAGTTCAATTGCGGATTAGGGGTTAATAGTTTTATTAGGTAAATTGCTATGTGGGTGAATGGTGGATTAGGGGTTAATACATTTATCAGGTTAATTGCAATGTGGGTGCATGGCGGATTAGGGGTTAATGCATTTATTAGGTTAATTGCGATGTGGGTGAATGGTGGATTAGGGGTTAATACATTTATTAGGTTTATTGCGATATGGGTTAATGGCGGATTAGGGGTTAATATACTTTATTAGTTATTGTGGTGGGGGTTGGTGGTTGACAGGTTGCGCATGCGCATGCGTTAGGTGTTAGTTAATATTTTCAGCCAGTTACGGGATTTACTGTGCTTATATATTCAGCACAAGGCTTGCTGCGCCTGCCTATGTGTGGCGAGGTGAAAATGGAGTAAAATGTCTCCATTTTCGCCGCGTACGTCCTTGCGCTGAATATGTGATACCGATTTGCTACGCAGTTCTATGTTAGCTTATGGGAGTAAAAATTGCGGGCGACGGGTGAAATATAGGCGTATATGTGATACGAAAACCGCGTAAAAACCGGCGTTGCCGGCTTTTGCGGGCAACGCCGCATTTGTATACTTGGCCTTTATCTGTTAAAGCCAATTAAGGAAAGAAATGTAGCAGTTCTGAGAAATAGAAAATGCACTATTTTCAGAGCTGAATGACAAGAAATTGTTTATGCATAATTAAACCTTTTATATTAAAATAGCAAGGTGTTTGCTGTCCTTTTAAAGGGACATGAAACCCATTTTTTCTATCATGATTGAGATAGAGAAAACAATTTTTAATAGTTTCCAACTTACTGCTCTTATCAAATTTGCTTCGTTCTCTTGTGATTCTTTGTTGAAGAGATATCTGGTTAGGTAGTGTGCACATATCTTGAGCACTACATGACAGGAAATAGTGCTTGCCATCTAGCGCTCCTGCTTTCCAACAAAGGATAGCAAGAAAACAAAGAAAAATTGAAAATAGTAGTAAATTGGAAAGTTGTTTCAAATTGTATGTTCTATCTGAATAATGAAATAAAAATGTTGTTGTTTTTTTTTGTCCCTTTAAATTAGAAAAAACAAGGAAAAGATCATTTGCTTAGCTTTGCCAATGGATCAGAATAATCCCAACATTTGTATGTTTTTCTCTTTATCTCTCTTTAATATAACATCATTATTCAACCTTGTCTTTCCACATAAAATACAGAATGTTTTTTGTCATCTAAGGTCCCTTTCCTCTGTAAAAACCCATATGGCTCTCACTTCAAAGAAATGAAATAAATGAAAACATTTTAGTTTGCGTTTGTATTTTGGTTCTGCTTATCTTTATCATTGCTCATATACAGCGCTGGGAAAGACTCCCTCTACTGGCAGCCCCGCGATCGTGAAGGGTTTAATGCCAGATAGACAGAGCTATCATGTTGTGTGTATAATGTCACAACTTGCAGTGTGTCCCTTCCTGGATCTAAATGCAGAACAAACAAGCTAACAAATAGCTTGCTTACCCCATTACTTTGTAAAACTGACATTAAAATGCTAACAAGGCTCAGTTCAAGACTGCCAAAAAGATGTTTTTTTTTCTCTCCATATAATTTGTGATAACTCAATGTTTGTATGTCTTATAAACCATTATCATAAACAAATGAAGTCATGTTATGATTCTGAAACAGAGTTTAAAACATGTAATTGCAAGGCCATAATTATTAATGGAGACAATGTTGTCTATTTGCATAAAATACAGAAAACATTTAGATCTAGAGGAATTTCTTCATTACATGTAGCCAGATGAGTTGCTAGACTAGTTTGTTGCTGTTTCTGTGGCAGTTAAAGGGACTTGAAACACATAGGGCCAAATTATGAGTTGAACGCTATTTAGCGCTTTCACTAGAGGGCTAATTGCGCTAGAAGTAAACATTTTGCGCGAGTCGGGTTGCTCTAGTTTTGAAAGTTTACAGTTATTGTGCTCATGCAAACAGCTTGCGCGATAACCTATTCACTCATAGGGGCATATGTATCAAGTTCCGTATGGACCGCTGCTCCATAACCTGTCCGCCTGCTCTGAGCAGGCGGACAGACATCGCCGCAATTCAACCCGATTGAGTACGATCGGGTTGATTGACAACCCCCTGCTATTGGCCGCGAGTCTGCAGGGGGTGGCGTTGCACCAGCAGCTCTTGTGAGCTGCTGGTGCAATGCTGAATCCGGTGAGTGTATTGCTCGCCGTATTCAGCGAGGTCTGTCGGACCAGGTCCGACAGACCTTCATAACTAGAGGCCATAGAATTCTATCGAGAAAAAAGTGGAAAAAAATATCCTACCCGCTCGCTAACCCAAACGCATATTCTCAAGTGTGCTAACCTGACATGAAAATATGAATATTTCACATTCCAATGTTCTTCACATAGAAGAATATGTTCTATTTATTCATAAATATATATTTCTACATTTATCTGATGTTATTTTGGTACAATATATATTTATACCTTTATATATTTATGTACATCATTATATATAGGTATAGGTATCTACAGATATATATAGGAATATCTATTTATAAATACTATGTGCTATGTGCAGAACATTGGAAAAGTAAAATATTTATAGTAAATAAACACTATAACACTTTAGTAAATATGAATATTGCATAAATATGAATTTTCATTTTTTTTTAATCCAGTTTACTTCAAATGGCTCCAATGCACTTATATATATATATATATATATATATATATATATATATATATATATATATATATATATATGTCTATATGTGTGTACATGTGTATTTATGTGTTAATATGTATATATATATATATATATATATATGTATATATATATATATATATATATATATATATATATATGTCTACAGGGAGTGCAGAATTATTAGGCAAGTTGTATTTTTGAGGATTCATTTTATTATTGAACAACAACCATGTTCTCAATGAACCCAAAAAACTCATTAATATCAAAGCTGAATAGTTTTGGAAGTAGTTTTTAGTTTGTTTTTAGTTATAGCTATTTTAGGGGGATATCTGTGTGTGCAGGTGACTATTACT
This sequence comes from Bombina bombina, assembly GCF_027579735.1. NCBI lineage: Eukaryota > Metazoa > Chordata > Amphibia > Anura > Bombinatoridae > Bombina > Bombina bombina. The sequence goes on along the minus strand of NC_069507.1, from coordinate 190,505,020 downwards.
GTGCATAATTATTAGGCAACTTAACAAAAAACAAATATATACCCATTTCAATTATTTATTTTTACTAGTGAAACCAATATAACATCTCAACATTCACAAATATACATTTCTGACATTCAAAAACAAAACAAAAACAAATCAGTGACCAATATAGCCACCTTTCTTTGCAAGGACACTCAAAAGCCTGCCATCCATGGATTCTGTCAGTGTTTTGATCTGTTCACCATCAACATTGCGTGCAGCAGCAACCACAGCCTCCCAGACACTGTTCAGAGAGGTGTACTGTTTTCCCTCCTTGTAAATCTCACATTTGATGATGGACCACAGGTTCTCAATGGGGTTCAGATCAGGTGAACAAGGAGGCCATGTCATTAGATTTTCTTCTTTTATACCCTTTCTTGCCAGCCACGCTGTGGAGTACTTGGACACGTGTGATGGAGCATTGTCCTGCATGAAAATCATGTTTTTCTTGAAGGATGCAGACTTCTTCCTGTACCACTGCTTGAAGAAGGTGTCTTCCAGAAACTGGCAGCAGGACTGGGAGTTGAGCTTGACTCCATCCTCAACCCGAAAAGGCCCCACAAGCTCATCTTTGATGATACCAGCCCAAACCAGTACTCCACCTCCACCTTGCTGGCGTCTGAGTCGGACTGGAGCTCTCTGCCCTTTACCAATCCAGCCACGGGCCCATCCATCTGGCCCATCAAGACTCACTCTCATTTTATCAGTCCATAAAACCTTAGAAAAATCAGTCTTGAGATATTTCTTGGCCCAGTCTTGACGTTTCAGCTTGTGTGTCTTGTTCAGTGGTGGTCGTCTTTCAGCCTTTCTTACCTTGGCCATGTCTCTGAGTATTGCACACCTTGTGCTTTTGGGCACTCCAGTGATGTTGCAGCTCTGAAATATGGCCAAACTGGTGGCAAGTGGCATCTTGGCAGCTGCACGCTTGACTTTTCTCAGTTCATGGGCAGTTATTTTGCGCCTTGGTTTTTCCACACGCTTCTTGCGACCCTGTTGACTATTTTGAATGAAACGCTTGATTGTTCGATGATCACGCTTCAGAAGCTTTGCAATTTTAAGAGTGCTGCATCCCTCTGCAAGATATCTCACTATTTTTGACTTTTCTGAGCCTGTCAAGTCCTTCTTTTGACCCATTTTGCCAAAGGAAAGGAAGTTGCCTAATAATTATGCACACCTGATATAGGGTGTTGATGTCATTAGACCACACCCCTTCTCATTACAGAGATGCAAATCACCTAATATGCTTAATTGGTAGTAGGCTTTCGAGCCTATACAGCTTGGAGTAAGACAACATGCATAAAGAGGATGATGTGGTCAAAATACTCATTTGCCTAATAATTCTGCACTCCCTGTATATGTGTGTACATGTATATTTATGTGTTAATGTGTATATATATATGTCTATATGTGTGTACATGTGTATGTGTTAATATGTATATATATATATATATATATATATGTCTATATGTGTGTACATGTGTATTTATGTGTTAATATGTATATATATATATATATGTCTATATGTGTGTACATGTGAATTTATGTGTTAATATGTATATATATATATATATATATATATATATATATATATATATATATATATATATATATATATATATATATATGTCTTTATGTGTGTACATGTGTATTTATGTGTTAATATGTATGTATATATATATATATATATATATATATCTTTATGTGTGTACATGTGTATTTATGTGTTAATATGTATATATATATATATATATATATATATATATATATATATATATATATATATATATATATATATATATATATATATGTCTATATGTGTGTACATGTGTATTTATGTGTTAATATGTATTTATATATATATATATATATATATATATATATATATATATATATATATATATATATATATGTCTATATGTGTGTACATGTGTATTTATGTGTTAATATGTATATATATATATATATATATATATATATATATATATATATATGTGTGTGTGTGTCTTTATGTGTGTACATGTGTATTTATGTGTTAATATGTATATATATATATATATATTTGTAAATCTGTATACATATATATATATTTATATACATACATATCCATCTTTAGAGATGTATATAAATGTATCTATATGTAAAAGTCCTTTGTCTGCTTTTTTTTTCTAACACCTGAGATCTCATATCTTTGAGCCCTTATAACTTGTGTGTGCAATATTTTTTTTAAAATAATTTTTATTAGATGGTGTTATTATAAGTGTAACTGTACTTGAAATGTATTATTGGTGTGTTTTGTAACACTTTTTTGTACAGTATACACCAATTTTCATATAACTGCATGTAATAGACACTAATATAAAGAATAATATGCACAGATACTTACATAAAAATCCAGTATAAAACCATTTTAAAACTTACTTAGAAGCTCCCAGTTTAGCTCTGTTAAAAAAGGCAGCTAGAACACCCACTGCAAGTGGGAAAAACAGACACTCCCCCCTCCCCCTTCCTCTGCATATGAAAAGACTCTTTACACAAACAGGAGCAAGCTAATGTAGGTATACCTCGGTATTCTCCTAAAACTTTGGGGCTTGGTTAGGAATCTGAAAATCAGCTGGTTCCGGTTCCGGTGGGAGGAGCCAAGCACCGCTCGTGGTAACTGAGCGTGTATGCTGAAGGCTCGTATCTAACTTCTCCCTGCCATATGCCCGTTGTTGGAGTGAGACTGCTTCCTAGGGCAACTGCACCTAGTCAGAGGTGCTATTGGCGGAATCACGGAGCAAGCAAAGAGGCTCAGTTGCAAGAGCCTGAACCCAGAAACACGAGCGAAGTGTTAGATTTGACTACTCAAGACTGCCCAATTTGTCGTGTCATTCAGAGAGGGGCGACGGCCCCGGAGCCTGAGAGGTACAGAGGAGGACGTAGGAGATCTGGAGTGTGCAGAGTGGAGCGGTGACCCCAGAGACCGAGAGTTGTGGAGGAGGTCGTCTGCGGCCAGGGTAACTCCAAAAGGTCAAGAGATCGGCCGAAACGGAATTGAAGCTACGAGTCGGCGGCCCTATCCTGTTGTATGAGCCGCAATCAGCAAGCCGCACGGAGGTTCGACGGCAGTTGCAACACAGTAGGTTGGCTAACAGGTGGCGGCCTCAGACTGACATAGGAGTTGCAATCAGCAAAACATAAAGGTTGGGGCGGCAGTTATCGTATCCCAGCCCGCACAGTAGACCACAACAGAGTGTTAAGGTACTTTGCAGAATACCACGCAAGAAGTCTTGGTACATAAGGAAGTCAAGATTGTATGTGGAAAAACCAAAGGAGCTGAGCAAGTATCTTAGAACTGATTAAGATATATAACTGTTGCCCGTGTTTCCATTTTTCTTTTCCTTCTCTACGCTAACTAAACTGTTGGTAACCACATAGTGGAAGTATACTCTGCCCCATATAAAACAACAACTCTCTATACCTATAAGGGGGAAATAAAGAGGTGAAGGGAAAAGAAAGGGGAAAAAGAGTACAAGCAGAATAAACTGAGGAACTTTCTTCAAGAACTTTCCCTAATACACTAAAGCAGGCATATTAGCCTGTGCGCTGCTGACTCAAACTTTCAGAGGACACAATAAGTGTGTTGATAACGCACATGGTTTGAGACAGGGCTTTGGTTGTCCGCACAGAATAAGCAAGGGAAATTATCTTGCCTACAGCACTAATTACTTGAATATTTTTTTTCTTTTTATTCTGAAATGCTATGTTATAAAAAGCTATTTACATTGATTGTTATATTAGAAGAGGCCTGAAGGGCTTGCATATTGTATTATATTACATCAACCTGAGTTAAAGAAATATATACATATCCTAGAAGGGTCTGCTATGCAATTTCCTTCGGTTAATAGGTAAACTATTACGCCTTCTGGGAGCTGTAAATAATTTCTTAACAAGAGTTATACCACTGGAAAAAAAATTGTAACCTTTAAACTTGCCTATTTATAATCAGTGATTCAGCAAGGTAACTTTGGTTAATGTTTTTAATTTAAACTGCATTTAGCCATACTTTATTTTTTTAGGCCAAAAGGTATAAGGTCATATAGCTCCACTTAAGGACAGACCGGGGAAAGGAGGGGCTTTTTCTAAATTTCAATTTTTTTTTGTTGATGCACGGAATATGGTTTTTGACAAATGTAAGGTTTCACGAGTTTATTAAGAAAACACACGGTTTATAATAGGTACAGATTTATTCATTTTTCTATCTATTGTTTTCTATCTATTTTTTTCTTTTTTTTTCTCTTCTCCATACACACACACAGGTCACCGCTGGTAGTTTTGTGTCATTTAATTTTTTATATGCATGGGTGTGTACCCTGACACAATACTACATAAGTTAATAACACTATTTCACTTTCACTTACACCGAAGAGAGGGATTATAAAAGAACCTTAGGGATATATGTTTCACGGTTCATAGTACATGGATAAATATATTACTCACAATAAACATCACTCTCCGGCCATGCCCCCTAAACCAAAAGATAAAATAGTAAGAACATCTGAAACACACCTAGATAGTGCTTTAGAATTCATAGCACACAAAAATGACACCCAGCCCTTGGTAGCTAAAATGTCCGAAATCTTTTTGCCACAATTCGAAATGCTAAAAAACCAGATGACAAATAAAATGGTAGAATTAAAACAATTCTCTAGCCGCCTTACCGAAGTGGAGGATAGAGTGTCCAGTAATGAAGACATATTATATAAACAAGAAAAAAACATAGCAGACAACAGCAAAATATTGACTGCACTACAAGATAAAATACACGAATTAGAAGATCGTTCAAGACGAAACAACTTAAAAATAATTGGCCTTCCAGAGAGTGATGACTATTTGGACCTAATAACCTTTGCTGAATCTACACTACCACTGGCTTTGAGTATTGTTATTGATAGAGCCCCCATTGTAGTTGAAAGGGCACACCGATTAGGTACAAATAGAAATAACACGAGAGAAAATCGCAATAGACCTGTTCTGATAAAGTATTTAAATTATCAAGATAAATGTAATATTCTAAGAGCATATAGGAAAGTAGGGAATTTTTCTCTGGGTCAAGTAAAAATTTTGATGTTCCAAGATTATTCTAGTGAAACCTCAATGAAGAGGAAAGAGCTTGCCCCATACTGTTCTAGATTAATCAATGCAGGGCTTAAAGCTAGATTAATGTACCCCGCTAGAATCATCCTGGAGGAGCCAGGAGGAAATATTACTTTAAATAATATAACAGAAGCTAGAGAAATCTGCAAAAATCGACAAATATCTTGAATAAAGGGTAATTGGGTAACTTATCCTAGATCTGTTGGCAAATGTTTCTGAGTTTGAAATGTTTTTAATACTTATGGAAATATTTCTTTTCCTTTCTCTTTTCCCTCTTTCTTTTTTTCTTTCTTCTTTCTTTCTTCCCCTTCCCCCTTCTCCTCCTCCCCACACCTCTCTTTTTCCTATTTGTTTCTCCCCTCCTCCCCCACATATATATACATTTTTCAATCTGTGCACTGGAGAGGTTTGAAGATAATATACTCAGACAAATAAGATGAGGATGATAAAGTCCATCTCATGGAATATAGGCGGGATTACGTCACCTAAAAAAAGGAAGTTAGTGATTAAACATCTTGCCAAGCTGAAGCCTGATATAGCATTGGTACAGGAAACACATCTTAAAAATATTGAAGCTCAAAAGCTTAAATGTAAATGGGTTGGGCAAGTTATAGCATCAGATTGTGCCGGGAGGAAAAGAGGGGTTGCCTTTTTAATTAATAAGGAGTTGGACTATAGAATCCACGATATACAATCAGATGTTAATAACAGATGGATTATTCTGATCATAGAAATCCTTAATGTAAAATATGTACTATGTAATGTCTATGGCCCTAACACCCCAGATCAATTGTTCTGGAATGATATAATTGCAAGATTAATTCTGCATGAAACACCTAATGTAATTCTTGCGGGTGATTTTAATTTAACCCCAATACCTCTATTGGATCGCTTCCCTCATAGGCAGTGGGGTAGACCAGCACAGAATTCTAGAATGTTCTTCCAAATTTGTAAAGAACTAAAATTACATGACATCTGGCGTAACCGCCATCCTGATGGTAAAAGGTTCACTTGTGAGTCGCATGTATACAGATCTCTCTCCCGCATTGATTTTTTTCTAATTTCTGATGCCCTTTTGAGAGATGACGTGAGTGCAGAAATAGGTGAAATCATTCTATCGGATCATGCTATATTAACGTTATCAGTAGGAGCCAGTGGACGTCAGGGAATTAATGGAAATAATTTTTATTTTCCGAAATATATGATAAATGATAGAGCATTCCAAATGTGGATAAAGAGCAAGTGGCGTGAATATTGTATAAATAATCAAGAATACGCGAATAAATATGAGGTGTTTTGGGAGACAGCAAAGGCCTTCTTAAGGGGGGAGATCAAATTATATATGGTTAATAAAAAAAAAAAGATCAGAGCTCGGGAAAACCAATTGATAAAAACAGTTTCGAAGGCATATCAAAACTTTATAAACAGCCCATTAAAAAAATACTGGGACAAGTACCACAGCGCACGTCAAGAAAGAGACCTATTTGTGTCTTCCAAAATGATACAACAAGAAGCTAGAATGAACGCCATATATGGCGGACGATATGGGAGATCTGTTAAATACTTGGCTAGGATATGGGAGATCTGTTAAATACTTGGCTAGGTTAGATAAAACTAGGAATCAGAAGAATGTAATAGGGAGTATTAGCTGGGAAGGTCAGAATTACACTCAAACGAATGATATCAGTAAGGTCTTCCTAGACTACTACAAGAACATATATGCTGCTAAAGCCATAGATATAGAGGCAAATAAGATGTTTTGGGATAGGATTAAGTGTCCACAGATTACCCTAGAGCAAGTCAAGTCAATAAATGCCCCCATATCGTTAGTCAAAGTTATTAAAGCAATTGAAGACTCTAAACTTGGGAAAGCGCCCGGGCCTGATCAAATCCCAGCGGAGTTTTACAGATTGTTGAAGACAGATATAGCTCCCATATTAACTTGTTTATTCAATGAATATTTCATGGATGGGAAAACAATGTCTCGATTCTTCTCCGCGTCGACCATAACCCTTATTCCAAAAAAAGACAAGATTTTATCAGACCCTGGGTCATACAGACCTATTTCTCTGTTGAACACAGACTATAAATTATTAACTGCAATAATTGCAAAGCGTCTGAAGGAAATATTACATAAAATTATACATCAAGATCAGGCTGGTTTTATGTGTGATAGGTCACCAACAAAAAACATCCGTAAAATGTATATGTTAATAGAATATTTTTGGAATAAAGTACATAAGGAAAAATCCATGCAACATGATCTTGCTATGGTTGTGGTCGACGCGGAGAAGGCATTCGACTCTATAATATGGGAACATTTGTATACTTCCCTTCAAAAGTTTGGCTTCTCAGGTAATCTGATCGAATTTATTAAAACTATATATAACTACCCCATCTCCTCGATACTGGTTAACAATACCCAATCTTCGTTTTTTAAATTAGAGAAGGGAACGCGTCAGGGGTGCCCTCTATCACCCCTTCTATTCAACGTGGCTATTGAACCATTAGCAATTTATCTGAGACAAGAATTAGAGGGAATAAAGATTGGATCTCAGAAGTTTGTGCTGGCCTTATATGCCGATGACTTACTCCTTTATTTCCAACAAACACATAGAAATATCTCAATTGCGTTTAAGGCACTAGAGTTATTTAGTAGTATTTCTGGTTATAAAGTAAATACGCTTAAATCAGAGATTCTATGGATATACAAAAATATAGATAGTATGACACAATATAATTTAAGGGAGGTTACGAGTATAAAATACTTGGGAATTACATTACATAAAGATCCCAAGTGTTGGTATAGACTTAATTTTACGCCCTTCTTTTCTCGACTTAAGAACAAGTTACAAAGATGGGCACTACTTCCCATTTCTCTGTCAGCTAAAATCGCAATGATCAAATCTATCTTATTACCACAGATAATTTACATTATGAATAACCTACCGCTGTTTATTAAGGCAAAAGATATTAAAATATTTAACCAATCATGTGCTAAATTTCTCTGGAGCAAGTCACGACATATGATAGCTATTAAAAAACTGGCACAACTAAGGGACCATGGGGGGCTAGCTTTCCCAGATATTAAGTTATATAACATGGCCATTTTGGCACGGAATGGGGTGGATTGGCTTCCGTCAGCTGAGGTGCTAACCAATTTAATCTTGGAAGAGAGCTTAATATATCCATTTTCATGCAAAGCAATTTTACATTGCACTTTTATAGAACTCCCAGACAACATTAAAAGGTTTATTAGTATGTACAACGTGGTTAAAGCATGGCAAATGTCATGTAAATATCTGAAAATTAATTTCTATATCTCCCAATACCTTCCGATTAGAGGGAATCCTGAGTTTATAACAGGATGTGAGTATAAGGTATTTAAAGAGTGGGCGAATAAAGGATTTGATAAGTTAATACAAATCTTTGACCACAGGTTTAATTTAAGGACTTTCGAGAGTCTTGCCAGAGAATTTGATCTCCCCAAGAAAAGTTTTTTCGCATATCTACAAGCACGTCACTTTGCTAATAAGAAGGCCAAGTTAGGGAACTGGCCAGTAGGTTTTGAACAAATTGGAGATTATATTAACATGTATAACCAAGGAAAACACTCAATATCATTGTTATACAAAATTTTACTGGCAAAGCAAGGACAATTAAACAGCGAACAATATATAGGTTATTGGGCAAAATATTTCCCAGAACTTAACTGGGATTGCATTAAGAAGGGCATTAAATGGCTGATCGAAGCCCCCCTCCGTTCCTCCTGGCATGAATCGTTTTTAAAACTACTTAACAATGCCTATATTTCACCAAAAAGACTGGCAAGTATGGTCTGTGGAAAACACGGGAATATGTTATAAATGTTCAATGCCCAGGGCGGATCTGATGCACTGCCTCTGGTTGTGCCCCAAAATAAGACAATTTTGGCAGAAGGTCAATTTTGGCTAAACAAATTTTGCTCTGAATATCTAGTCCTAGAACCTATAAATATCTTTTTCCTAAATATAACAGCTCAGAACTACGATCTGATCAATACTATTATACTCATAGGTCGTAATCTAATTCTAAGGAATTGGAAACAGATGAGATCACTACCTTTCAAGATATTCCTAGAAGCAGTGAGACAACAGATTATATTTGAACAATATAATACCTCAAGCTTACACAATAAATTAACTCAACGTTTCTTTAATAAATGGGGAAAAATTATACAGACATACCCGCTTCCTGTACAATTTATACTTACTAAGGCATTCCATAAAACAAACTATTTTGAAGGTTTGATATTAAGAGAAGTATTTCCAGTATCCTGGCTTTGAAAAAAGATCGGACCATAAAATACCCTTTTTTTAGGGTGGGAGGAGGAGGAGGTTGGAGGAGGTTGAATCGAATTCCCCCCCCCCCCTTTTTTTTTCTTTCTTTATTCCTTTCTCTCTCTTTTCTGTCCCCCTTTTTTTTTCTTTTCTTTCTTTGATCAGGCCAATGAGAAGAATATGCAGCAAGTATAGCTACGCGCAACACAGTAACGGGTTTTTTTTTTTCTTTGTTTGTTTCTCTTGGGCACCTTTGGGGCCGTTCACAATTTCTATGTAGTATGTGATGCCCACAAGGTAATGGACATGGATTTAGAGTTATTGTGTAGACATAAATGTTACATATTTGCTTTTTTCTGTATATACATGATTGGGAAAACTTTCTACCCTGCGTGGTGCACAATGTGAGCAAAGGAAGTCTGTTATAGTTCTCTTGACGCTGATGGAAAAATAAATAAACATGTTAAAAAAAAAAAAAGGAATCTGAAAATCAGAGCAATATTATTTAAAAATAAGCGAAATTACACATTTATTTTTTTTAAAAAACTGTATGGGCTATATAAATGAATCATCTACAAAACATTTATGCAAAGAAAAATCTAGTGTATAATGTCCCTTTAACCACAGCTCTAAAGCTGCACTAACCCGACAAGCGTTAACTTGAATTGCGCTCAAGCGATTGCATTTACTTTTAACTTGTAATACTAGTGCCATTTAAATGTTTTTCGCTCCACTGGTAATCTGGCCCAGAATGTTTATTTCATGATTTAGATATAACATATGATTTTAAACAACTTTCCAAATTACTTATTTTATTAAATTGGTTTAAATTGGGTTAAATTGTGAGCAGGCATTAATCATCAGCTAGCTCCCACTAGTGAAGAATATGTGTAGAATATGTGCATATTCTTTTTCAACAAGGGGCAACAAGAGAATGAAGCACATTTGAAAATAGAAGTCAATTTCAAAGTGTCTTAGAATGACATGCTCGATCTGAATCATGCAAGTTTATTTTTGACTTTCCTATCTCTTTAAAGGGACAGTAAACATTGTCATTGTAATATAAAGGCCTAGATGACATATGGAGCACAAAAATATTATTGCTATTGTGCGCTAACAATCCTTTGCTTGACCTCTCCACCCCTTTTAACTATCAGATGCACCAAGAGCAACCGCACTCAGCTCCAGATGAAATACCTGGTGGCAGGCTAGCATCAACATTGTTAATTGAAAAGTACACATACAGCAAAAAATGGGTCAAACATGTTTTGCATGTGAATACTGCACTTCCTCAATGAACTACCTCTTATTGCCCCTCTGCAAGACTTCCAACACCTGACATTTCTATTACAGTTTTCAACACCTTATGCAAGGTCTTGTGGTCACACTTGACTCTGGATTTACATTCACTCCACATTTACAAGCTCTTAAAAAATCCTCGACAAGCACAGCTACACAAAATTTTCAGAATTCTACCCTACCATACTTAAGAAACTAAAAAAAAACTAAATCAGTCCCTCATTTGTCGTGCATTGACTACTGCAATTAACATCTAAATGACCTTCCCATCCCAAAGTGTTTCAGCTAGACTCATCCACCTAAGTTGCTGATCGTCATAAGCTGCCCCACTCTGCCAGTCTCTACACTGGCTCCCCATACACTCTAGAATACAATTCAGGTATTAACCCTAACCTGTAAAGGACTCAACAACCTCACTTCCAACTATATTTCTTCTCACACCCCCAAATTCTTACCGACACGTCCTCTTCCATCAGCCTCTGACCTACGTCTCTCCACTCCTATTATCTCTACAGCCCTCTCTCACCTCCAAGACTTGTCATGTGCTGCTACTGTCGTTTGGAACTCTCTACCAAACTCCATCAGACTGTCTCCAAACTTGCATAGCTTCAGACACTTTGAAAACCCAGAGAGAGGACTCTTATCTCTCCTTTGTTTTTAATCCTACTCAAAATACATTTTTAACTTCCTTGATTCACTGCTGCAACTACAGTCCACATGACAAATTATCTTAAAGGGACATTATACACTATTTTTCTTTACATAAATGTTTTGTAGATGATCCATTTATATAGCCCACACAGTTTGTTTGTTTTTTAAATGTAAAGTTTTGCTTATTTTTAAATAACATTGCTCTGATTTTCAGACTCCTAACCAAACCCCAAAGTTTTAGGAGAATACCGACGTATACCTACTCCAGCTTGCTCCTGTTTGTGTTAAAGGTCTTTTCATATGCAGAGGAAGGGGGAGGGGCAGGAGTGTATGTTTTTCGAACTTGCAGGGGTGTTCTATCTACCTTTTTAACAGAACTAAATAGGGAGCTTCTAAGTAAGTTTTTAAATGGTTTTATACTGGATTTTTATATCAGTCTCTGTGCATATTATTCTTTATAGTAGTGTACATTGCATGCAGTTATATGAAAATTGGTGTATACTGTCCCTTTAAACCTTAAGGGGTCAATTTATGATAGTGCGGATGGACATGATATGATGTAGCGTATCATGTCTGCCGCATATTGATAAATGCCAACAGCATACGCTGTCGGCATTTATCATTGCACCAGCAGTTCTTGTAAACTGCTGGTGCAATGCCGCCCCCCCTCAGATTTACGGCCAATGGGCTGCTAGCAGGGGGTGTTAATCAACTTGATCGTATTCGATCGGGTTGATTTCTGTCCACCGTCACAGAGCAGGTGGACAGTTTATGGAGCAGTGGTCTTCAGGGGCATCAAGCTCTGTTGTACGGAGCTTGATAAATTGACCCCTATGTCTCTGCACCCTCAACCCCTAGACTATAAGTTCTTCTGAGCAGAGACCTCTTCCTCCTGTAATAGTTTTAGTTAGTCTGTTGTTTTTTTGTCTTATCATAAATCTTTGTCACCGTATACCCCTACTCTATACCCAGTGCTATAGAATTTTGTGGCGCTATACAAATAAATTATGATAATAATAATAATAGGGTGTACAAAAAAATGTCAGCCACACCAAGATTCTCTGGTAAATCTTTTTTACCATTCACTTGCAATACCAGAATATGTGCTATTCTCAGCACAGGGTTGAGATATGGATAATACACCCTATGCCATAGATTGCTCTCCATTTGCATTCTAGTCCAAATTATAAGTGAGGCATAGTAAAAGTTATGTTGTCCTCTTTTAATGCAATGTATGTTTCCCTAATTGACTTCAACATATAACAACTGCAAAACAATACAGTTTATACTAGGGATGTGCATTTGTGACATTAGTGCTGAATATTGTGAAAGTGAAACACACTTAGATAATTTCAAATCCAGATATTAGAATGTTGCACTTGTACAAGAATACATTTGACTCTGTAAATTGCAGAATGTGGCTTGCAGCCGCCATCTTTGGCATTCGGATCAGCCCGAATGTCAAAAATGCACATCCCAAGTTTATACTAACATAATGAAAGAGGCTAATCTTGTCTTCTCCAAAAGCAAGCCCAGATTGGCTCCTCTGTGTAAGGCAAGTGATGGGTTGGGTTTGGCAATTGAAAAAACTATTGCAGCAAACTGGATCTTAATTTGTATTAAAAATAGACAGCAGAAACATTAGAAAAATGCAGATAAATGGACATATCAGGATTTAGGATTGACCTACAGAAGTGCAGATGTGTATAAGGCCAGAGACAGAATAGGAAAAAGATAGTATAAGTCAAAGTGCAGCATGAAACAGGCAAAGCCTGAAGGCAGGACTAGCAATGACAGTGACCAGATGAAGATAAGAATCTGTAGTAAAGACAGAAGGGTTTAGTATAACAATAAATACCCTGTGGTCTGGGTTACTGGTTAAATAACTGCCATGAGGTCGGACTACACAGGTAATAGATAGCGGGTCAGGTTTTATGGGTAATGGCCAGCAGACAGGCTTTACAGCATATTGCCAACAGCATCACAAGTATATCAGCCTTTACAGGTAATGTAGTGAGTAATTGATATTAAATATCCATGAGGGGCTCACTGGCAAATGTAAATATTTGTTACACAAAAAAAGTTACAAATAAACATTGTATAATAGTAACATATAAAAGTAACTATTCGTTGTAAAGCGATTATCCTTCAATGTAATAACAGCAACAGTACTCTAATATAAGAGAAATCCTAGGGCAGCTCTCTTCAGCGGTTCTGGTGATTCTGTATATCTGAAAGATAGGGTAATAAGGTTAGGATAAGAGCATAAGAAGGAAGGCTTCAATACACTCACAACATGTAGATGAGCATCACCGTAGCGGTCATGGAGCAGACTGGAGACTTAGTATTTTTCATTCGCCTTCCTCCGTCTTATTGTCCGCTTCAAACTTGGTGTGTGATATCACCAGGTATCGCAACAGCAAGGGATGGCCTTAAAGGGACATGAAACCCAAACTTTTTCTTTCATGATTTAAAAAGAGCATGCAATTTTAAACAACTTTTTAATTTACTTCTATCATCTAATTTGCTTCATTCTTGTGATATCCTTTGCTGAAAACTATATCTAGATAGGCTCAGTAGCTGGTGATTGGTGGCTGAACCTAGATACCTCATGTGATTGGCTCACCCATGTGCATTGCTATTTCTTCAACAAAGGAAATGTATAGAATGGAGCAAATTAGATAATAGAGGTAAATTTGGAGTGTTGTTTAAAATTGTATTCTCTACCTGAATCATGATAGAAAAAAATGGGTTTGTGTCCCTTTAAGGATGAAAACAGAGGGCTCAAAAGAACAACTGACAACCCCCTATTAGTAAAAGCCACAACAAGTGGATACAAACAAGTGTGGAATATATAAAATGATTTAAAAAAATGTATTACAAAAACATAGCAGCAACACATTTCTCAACATGAAACCATTGTTTCATCAGGCTAAACATGTCAGGCTTTACATGATATCACCAATGGGTCAGGTATAGCAGGTGATATCCAGCATCTCATATAAAGCAGATTATCACCAACAGGCAGGGCACCTGGTGCAAACATTTTTTTGGGGCCCCCAAAGGTAACCCCTTAGTAACCAATAGTAATAATGTACATGCTGCTCTCTATAATGATTTTGAGGATAGATAGATAGATAGATAGATAGGATGGACCTACAACCTGCACTAATAAATTACCCCACTATGTCCTCGCTTCCATTGAGTCGTTAAAAATGGAGCCGTAAGCTACCGAAGCGGCCGACAGCTAAAAGTAATTTACGGCTGCATTTTAGTACCAGGTTTCCATTGAAAAGATTAGCGTGTTGCGCGCAGTCACTCTTTTCGTGTAGCTGTAAGTTAACGTTGTGTTAACGCTTCCATCTGACGTCGGATTTCTTGAAAATCAGTTAGTTGCTAAGGTAACCCGACCTTACGCTATAGAATTTACGTTTAACGTCCGTGCTTCTTACCTGTGATCGCCTCTCAAGAAAAATAAAAAAACACTTATCCATATTTTTAATAATCAAATACTATTTTCTAATATAATTATATTTAACACTTCATAAATATAAGTAATATTTCTTGCTGCCCTAGGCATAGGTCTAGTTTGCATTCTGTAGATATGTTCTTGCATATATTATTATATTTAAATATATACTGATATTTCTATTAGAATATAAGTTCAACTATTTCTATACATGAGACAACAATAAATATTACTTATAACAATTTATTTCTACATTAAAACACTTGCATTATTTGCAAGTTTTATAATTTCAATAGAAAATAGGTCTCAAAAAGCACAATTTTCCTCTTTTACACCTAGTTGAGCTGGGGGTAATATATCTCAATGTATCGACAGCCTCCGACAATGTATTAACGGTTAGCGCTTTCATTGGAAACCTGGTATAATTTATCGATTAACGGCTTCTATTACTTTCTATGGGACGCGAAGATCTTTTCGGCAGCCGAAGTCCGGCTGCCGATATCGAGGTATAACGCGCCATTGGAAACAGTCGATAAACGATATTGCTTCCGACAGCATATTTATCGGTTTGCGAGTGCACGCAAACTGAATTACGACTCAATGGAAGCGAGGCCATAGTTGGCTGTTATAACAAAAAGTTTTCTTCCAGCTATAAAATATATTGAAAAGTGTACAGAACCCAATAAATAAAGGAAATATAATCACTTGGAAAAGATGGGTACACTTTCTAAAAAGTTCACAATTGGCAGAAAAAAAGGTTGTTACAGTATTAGTCTATAGAAAGATGTAATTTACAGGCCATCGCTGCTGCTCTTAAAATGAGGAAGGTCCTAGCATGTTTATTCAAGTACAAAAAAAAATACAAGGACCATGTAGCACTAAAATACAAGTGGAGTGCAATCAATAGAGTTTGATGTGTTATCTTGCATCTGGACTTGCACAAACAATAACATACAATCTGGTATTACAAGTTGATGGTTAAAAATATTAACCAAAGCACCTTAAAGGGACATGAAACCCATATTTTATTCTTTCATTATTTAGAAAGAGCATGTAATTTTAAACAACTTTCTAATTTACTTCTATTATCTAATTTGCTTCATTCTCTTGATAACCTTTGCTGAAAAGCATATCTAGATAGGCTCAGTCGCTGCTGATTTGTGGCTGCACATAGATGCCTCATTGTATGATTGGCTCACCCATGTGCATTGCTATTTCTTCAACAAAGTATATCTAAAGAATGAAGCAAATTAGATAACAGAAGAAAATTGGAACGTTGTTTAAAATTGTATTCTCTATCTGAATCATGAAAGAAAAAATGTGGGTTTAATTTCCCTTTAACATGTCCAAAATGTTTTTACTGTGCCTCATACTTTTTAGTGGGTAGCGCAGAATGGTATAAGCACTAATTGCGCTCATATTAAGGGATGAGTTAAGTGTTGCAGACGTGCATAATACAAAATACCATTTACAATTCTGAGCTTTCTGACACCTGAAGTATAAAATTACCGCTTGTTAATTTGCATTGCAAAACACATAAAAATGCTATAGAAAAAAATAAGTTACAAATTGATTTAAAGGAGCACAATGCCCATATGTTAAAGCAGTTGAAAGTGAAGCAATGAACTGTAAAAAGCCGACAAGAAAATATCACCTGAACATCTCTATGTAAAAAAAGGAGGTGTTTTACCTCAAAATTTCTTCACCTCACAATAGTAAGTGATGTGTGAACAGATATGCTGTAGCTACTGTCAGCTGCATCTAGAATCAGCCAATCAGCTTCATCACTGCTGATGTCACACTTTGCTTTACTGTGATCTCAGGAGATTTCACTAAAATCGAACAAGATTTCATAGTAAACGTCCTTAAACTGAGGCGGGAAATAGCATGACTGGGCCTGCACATGCCAGATGTACGCTCCCTTGTAAGTTTCAGGACAAGCATCCTGATTGGCTGCTTAATGTCCCTTTACAATAGGATGTGGCTGCTGATTACATTTTGAGGGAAATATCTTCCATTTTTACTTAAAGATGTTCAGGTGATATTTTCTAGTCAGATTTTTGCAGCTGCTCCACCACTTCAAGTGCTTCAGCATTTGGGTATCATGCCCCTTTAATAGTTAGGAGACAAAGATATAATAATAATGTGCTTACTGGCTGGTATGGATAAAACCCACACAAAAAAAAGTTAGTTTATTCAGCACAGGAACAACATTTTCAGAAACCAAAGCACTGCATTACATTTTGAAACATTATTATTTAGCTGGAACACAGATAATATTTGAGAATGATGTCCTTTTAAGTAATCTCTATCCTCCAAAATGGATCCAAATCCATATTCCAACCTTTACAAACCACCTACAACACCACACCTCCTACATGTCTCACCTTGTTTACAAATACTCCTCCTTTGTTCTTCTTCTATCAGCACCTCCTTGTTTTCACTACCTACAACACTTTCTCACCTGCAGAAATGATCTTGTCCTGTACCTGCTCTGCTTATATCCATTTCTAAGCCTGAGCCTTCCCTATATTTAAAAGAGACATGAAACCCAACATTTTTACTTCATTATTCAAATAAAGCAAGATATTTCAAACAACTTTCCAATTTACTTTTATTATTAAATTTGCTTTGTTTTCTTGGTATTTTTTGTTGAAGGAACAACAATGCTGGGAGCTAGCTGAACACATCAGGTGAGCCAATGACAAGAGGCACATACGCGCAGCCATTAATCAGCACCTACGTCCCAGTAGTGCATTACTGCTCCTAAGCCTACCTAGATATGATTTTCACAAAGGATATCAAAAGAAGAAGATAATTAGATAATAGAAGTAAATAGGGAAGTTTGCCCTGAGAGGGGAAGCTATGGTAGGGATAGCAGGCAAATCTCACAACTAAAGACAATCCCAAAAGATCCAAGATGGTTGGGGAGATATGGATTCTAACTGCACTCAGAATCGTTCTATCACCCATTGGAAAGATCAGCATTTAAACATGTTTATATTGTTGTTGTCTAAATAAATATGAAGTAAAAGCTATTTCAAATTTAAATTAAAGTAACATACCAGTATCAGATATGCATTTCCTAATTATACTCATTTACTTATAGATATTTTAAACTAATACTCAGGAAGTGCCTATTAGCCAATGAGCATTAGCAGGAAGTACCAATCAACCAATGAGCATTAGCAGGAAATACCTATCAACAAATGAGCATTAGCAGGAAGTGCCTATCATCCAATAAGCATTAGCAGGAAGTGCCTATCACCCAATAAGCATGAGCAGGAAGTACTTATCAACCAATGAGCATTAGCAGGAAGTGTCATTAAAGGGACCTTAGGGATATTAAACAGTGTGATATAGTAATATAAAATGTTTAGTTATGTGTAGTTAAAAAAAAAATGCAATATACTTTCAATATTTATTTTGTCCTCTTTTCCTATCATTTAACTCTGAAAATTGCTGGTTTTCTAATATCCACTGAGTTTCTATAAAGTAATGGGCACCCCCATGTTTTAACTTAAAGGGACAGTCTAGTGAAAATTAAACTTTAATGATTCAGATAGGGCATGCAATTTTAAGCAACTTTGCCATTTACTTTTCTCATCAAATGTGCTTTTTTCTCTTGGTATTCTTTGTTTAAAGTTAAACGTAGGTAGGCTCATATGCTGTTTTCTAAGTTATTGAAGGCCGTCTCTTATCTCAGTACATTTTGACAGTTTTTCACAGCTAGACAGTGCTAGTTCATGTTTGCCATATAGAGAACATTGTACTCACTCCCGTGGAGTTATTTATGAGTTAGCACTGATTGGCTAAAATGCAAGTCTGTCAAAAGAACTGAGATAACGGGCAGTCTGCAGAGGCTTAGATACAAGATAATCACAGAGGTAAAAAGTATATTAATATAACAGTGTTGGTTATGCATAGCTGGGGAATGGGTAATAAAGGGATTATCTATCTATGGAGTAGATTGTCCCTTTAGGTTTATCTATCTTTCCTTATGAGGAAGATATAAAAAGGTAATAAAAGTTACTGTATAAACAAGGTTGTGTGTAAAAAAGGGTTTTCTAAAAAGGTTTACGTACAATCTTGTTTGCCCAAACAGACAAAAATAGAAAACTAGTTCAAAAATGGCAACATACATATTTCCATTATTTAAACAACTAATATAATTGAAAAAATTACATATACATATTGTTTTATGAGTAATATCTGCTTTGAGTAGACTATTATGTCTAGAATGTATTTACTTTTTAACATCCCTTTATACATTAATTGCAATTTATAAGCATAGTATTAAGGTTATTCCATTCCTCCCTCTAGTCATGGGTGCAGCCATGTTGAAATCTAGATTTCACTACATTCCATTTCTAACGTGTTTGCACATGTGCATTAACTTTGCTTTCGATACCTGCAATATAGCCTAGGTTCCACAATAGCAGCACCTATAATAAGAGGGAGGGGCATGACTTGTATTTAGTAGTTAAAAGGACATAAAACTCATAATCATATAAGAAAAAAAATAATTATTATATGATTTAGAAAGAACATGCAATTTTAAACACTTTTCTAATTTATTTCTATTATCTAAATTGTTTCATTTTCTTGATATCTTTTGCTGAAAAGCATATCTAGATAGGCTCAGTAGCTGCTGATTGGTAGCTGCACATAGTTGCCTTGAGGCCTATGTATCAAAGGTCTTGCGGACCTGATCCGACAGTGCGGATCAGGTCCGCAAGACCTTGCTGAATGCGGAGAGCAATACGCTCTCCAGATTTAGCATTGCACCAGCAGACTCGTGGCCAATCGGCCGCCAGCAGGGAGGTGTCAATCAACCCGATCGTACTCGATCATGTTGAATTGTGGCGGTCTTTAGACCGCTGCTTCATAACTGCTGTTTCTGGCGAGTCTGAAGACTCGCCAGAAACACGGGCCTAGAAGCTCCATGCGGAGCTTGATAAATGGGCCTCCTTGTCTGATTGGCTCACCCATGTGCATTGTTATTTCTTCAAAAAAGGATATCTAACGAATTAAGCAAATTAGATAATAGAAGTAAATTATAATGTTTAAAATTGTATTCTTTATCTGAATCATGATAGAAAAAGTTTGGGTTTTGTGTCCCTTTAATGTCCCTTTAAGATTTATAGTTGCACAAGGTGATGTACTGCACGTCAAACACAAACCATTAGCAATAAGAAATAAACAATAACAACAGCCTCAATGCTTTGGAAAAACTCTTGGAACATTGTTTATAATAAGGTTGTCTTGTTTTTATTTTTATTTTATTTTCTCTGTTTTCAAGGTTTCCTTTTAGCATATGTTAGTGTTACTGTTATATAGAGGGAGCTTTTTGTAATTAGTTTGCTCTGTAAAGCTTAGAATGCATTTCCGTGATGCTGGTATGCTTCACAGTGGAACACATGAATGGTAATGATGCCCCATGCACTATAATGGAAGGAGACTCATAACTCGCAGATGTGACGTGGCAGATACAAAGCTTCTGCAATTTGTGGGTCACCATGTTGCATCAAGATTTTTTCCTTAAAGGGACATGAAACCCAAAATGTTTCCTTTATGATTTAAAAGGACACTGAAACCAAATTTTTTCTTTCGCGATTCAGATAGAGCATGACATTTTAAACAACTTTCTAATTTACTCCTAGTATCAAATTTTCTTCATTCTCTTGGTATCTTTATTTGAAATACAAGAATGTAAGTTTAGATGCCGGCCCATTTTTGGTGAACAACCTGGGTTCTCCTTTCTGATTGGTGTATAAATTCATCCACCAATAAAAAAGTGCTGTCCATAGTTCTGAACCAAAAAAAAAACTTAGATGCCTTCTTTTTCAAATAAAGATAGCAAGAGTACAAAGACAAATTGATAATAGGAGTAAATGAGAAACTTGCTTAAAATTTCATGCTCTATCTGAATCAGGAAAGAAAAAAATTGGGTTCAGTGTCCCTTTAAATAATTCAAACAATTTGAAACAAATTTCCGGTTTAATTTTATTTTATAATTCGCTTAGTTCTCTTGGTATCCTTTGTTTAAAATCATACCTAGATAAGCTCAGTTTCTATGAGTTAGCTGCTGATTGGTGGCTGTACATATATGCTTCTTGTCATTGGCTTACCAGTGTTTTTAGGTAGCTCCCAGTAGTACATTGCAGCTCTTTCAACAAAGGATACCAAGAGACTGAAGCAAAGTTGATGATAAAAGTAAATTGAAAGTTGTTTAAGATTGTATGCTATATCTGAATCATGCAAGAAAAATTATGGGTTTCACGTCTCTTTCAGAAATTAGTTTCAGAAACGGCACAACTAATACAGCTGTATTAGATTCAATTTTATAGCTTTAACTGTATTTAGATGCTGTTCTTCCCTATACATCTGCTCTTTAAAATGTCCAAACCCTCCAAGCAATTACCTGACCCTGGCTTCTCTACCAGATGTCACTTAGACAATAAATAGTTTTTGTCTCTAACACTCCTATATAGAGCTGGATAATAGAATTGCACATTACAAATAAATAAAATGATAATACTAATAGTTAACTGACCTCTTGAGAAACGTTTTGGTTTTCTGTTTTGTATTGTACTTGTAATGTGTATATACCATACAATGGCTTTTCTGTGCTTGTTCTTTATTACTGCACAATCCTAAATCATATTTCATTGAGAGGATTGTAGGAGGATGGCTGCATTTATTTGCATTCAATTTTTCTTTCTGTCTCTGGTGCATCAAAAAGATCTGCCTTTACAATCAAAGGGACAAACATCTTCCTTTCATAATTTTGATAGAACATACAATTTTAAACAGCTTTCTATTTAACTTCTGTTATCAAAATTGTTTAATTCTCTTGGTACACTATCTTTTGTTGAAGGAGCAGCAACGCACTATCTTGGAGCTAACTGACCAGATCTGCTGAGCCAATGGCAAGAGGCATTTATATGCAGCCAGCATTTAACATTTAGCTCCCAGGTGTTCATTGCTGCTTCTGAGCCTACCTAGGTATGCTTTTCAACAAAGGATAACAAGAGAACATAGCAAATTAGATAATATAAGCAAATTAGAAAGCTGTTTAATTTTTCATACTCTATCTGAATCATGAAAGTTTAGTCTTCACTTTACCGTCCTTTTAACACTATTTTATTATGCAAAAAATAAATCAGAAAACTTGTTTCTTGTTGCATTATTATTGGGCAGTACGACTTTGCAACCATTTACAGATTTTGCACAAAGAGTATGCTCATTATATATATATATATATATCCAGAGCCCAATCTACAGTGTTACCCTATAACGGTCATCCGCCTGAGTGCATTTCTTTTGCAGATTATTTACTACATTTATGCACTCAGGCGGATGACTGTTATAGGGTAACACTGTAACTTGGGCTCTGGATATATATATATAAAATATAGCATATGAAATGTGGTTTCCTACAAGTTTCTGTTGTGATATAGATTACATGAAAACTCTGCTGCATTTCTAGTCAGAACACGTAGTGATATTATTACCATATCTATGCTAGCACCATCTATACATACTTTCATGTAAACACTTCAACAATAGTGATGTTTTGGTAATATAACCACCATTCTTTCAAAGTTTATAAGATACTTATCTAAAAAGAATGTTTTGGGTTGTTTTTCAGTGTATTACAGTGCAAAGGAATTTACTCATGTCTTAATGAAATAAAAACACGTAGTATTTCAGAAGATGTAAATTTTAAGTGGAATGCAATATTTTTGATATTCCATGAGAATTACAGTAAACAATAACACACAGCATATTTGATACTTCTGTAGTTTAAAGCAGGGTTCTTCAAACCATGTTTAATGGGGCACGACTTGTGTGTGTGTTATATGAAAGTGTGTGTGTTGTGTGTTGTATGTGTGCATTGTATAAGAGGGGTTGGTGTGTTTGTGTGTTGTATGATAGTGTGTGGTATATGTATGTGTTGCATGAGTATGTGTGTGTGTTAAATGAGTGTGTGTGTGTGTTATATTTGAGTGTATGGTGTGTATGAGTGTGTTATATGAGTGTGTGTGTTGTATGAGAGTGTGTGAGTGTTGTGTGTGTGTGCTTTGTATAAGAGGGTTTGGTGTGCCTGTGTGTTATATGACAGTGCGTGGGGTATGTGTATGTGTTGCATGAGTATGTGTGTGTGCGTGTGTGTTAGATGAATGTGTGTGTTATATTAGAGTGTGTGGTGTGTATGAGTGTGTTATGAGTGTGTGAGTGTGTGTTGTATGAGAGTGTGTGGTGTGTGTGTTTTATGAGAGTTAGAGTGTGTTGTATGAGAGTGTGTGGCATGTGTGTTGTATGAGAGTGTGTGTGGTGTGTATGAGTGTGTTATATGAGTGTGTGTGCTGTATGAGAGTGAGTGTGTGTTGTATGAGAGTGTGTGGTGTGTGTTTTGTTTGAGAGTGTGTGTGGTGTGTTTGAGTGTGTTATATGAGTGTGTGTGTGTTGTATGAGAGTGAGTGTGTGTTGTATGAGAGTGTGTGGTGTGTGTGTTGTATGAGAGTGAGTGTGTGTTGTATGAGAGTGTGTGGTGTGTGTGTTGTATGAGAGTGAGTGTGTGTTGGATGAGAGTGTGTGGTGTGTGTGTTGTATTAGAATGTGTGAGGTGTGTAGAGTTGCCAGATGTTCAATATTCAACCTATGTCCTGTATTTTAGCAGTCTGTCCAGTAAAATCTTCACAAAAATACTGGACACTTAAATGTACATGAATGTTAAATGTATAATGCCATTCTATGCCTCAATGTATTTGAAATATAGAGCAGAAAAAGGTGAGCTATTTTTATATTATATTTTATTTTAAAAATGCCAACAAATTCTGCAGCGCTCTCCATGGGTGCAAAAGATAAAAGTACAATGATACAATATTTTTAAGAGACAGGACAACATTTATCAAAAAATACAGGAGGAATTGAGGCAGGGGAACTTACAATCTAGATTAGTCAAGAGGTTCTACTGTTTACATGTGTTACTGGCAACCAAAGAGTTATTGATTTCTATGTAACTCGCAGCCAAGGTGTAAAATCACTACCAAGTTTTGAAAAATATACATGGTAGAATAAAGAGTGTGGTTTAAAGAAGTGATTTTGTGAGGGGGCATTGTGCGACCCCACTGGCCATCGAGTCCACATTGTCCAGTATTTTTATAGAGGACAGCTGGCAACCCTACGTGTGTGTCTCTGTTGTACAAGAGAATGTGTGTTGTATGAAAGTGTATGGTGTGAGTGTGTGTTGTATGAGAGTGTGTGTGTGGTATGTTTGTTGTGGTGTGTGTTGTATGAGAGTGTTTATGGTGTGTGTGTTGTATGAGAGTTTGTGTGGTGTGTGTTGTATGAGAGTGTGTGGTGTGTGTGTTGTATGAGATTGTGTGTGGTCTGTGGTGTATGAGAGTGTGTGTGTTGTATGAGAGTGTCTATGTTGTGTGTGTGTTGTAAGAGAGTGTGTGTAGTGTGTGTTGTATGAGAGTATGTGTGATGTGTGTGTTATATGAGAGTGTCTATGGTGTGTGTGTTGTATGAAAGTGTGTTGTATGAGAGTGTGTGTGATGTGTGTATTATATGAGAGTGTCAATGGTGTGTGTGGTGTATGAGAGTGTGTGTGGTGTGTGTGTGTGTTGCATGAAGTGTTTGTGGTGTATGTGTTGTATGAAGGTGTATGTGGTCTGTGTTGTATGAGAGTGTGTGTTGTATGAGATTGTGAGTGGTCTGTGTTGTATGATAGTGTGTGTGGTGTATTAGAGTGCGTGTGTGTGGTGTATAAGAGTGTGTATGGTGTGTGAATTGTATGAGATCATGTGTGGTCTGTGGTGTATGAGAGCGTGTGGTTTGTGTGGTGTATGAGAGTGTGTGTGTGTTGTATGAGAGTGTGTGGTGTGTGTTTTGTTTGAGAGTGTGTGTGGTGTGTTTGAGTGTGTTATATGAGTGTGTGTGTGTTGTATGAGAGTGAGTGTGTGTTGTATGAGAGTGTGTGGTGTGTGTGTTGTATGAGAGTGAGTGTGTGTTGTATGAGAGTGTGTGGTGTGTGTGTTGTATGAGAGTGAGTGTGTGTTGGATGAGAGTGTGTGGTGTGTGTGTTGTATTAGAATGTGTGAGGTGTGTAGAGTTGCCAGATGTTCAATATTCAACCTATGTCCTGTATTTTAGCAGTCTGTCCAGTAAAATCTTCACAAAAATACTGGACACTTAAATGTACATGAATGTTAAATGTATAATGCCATTCTATGCCTCAATGTATTTGAAATATAGAGCAGAAAAAGGTGAGCTATTTTTATATTATATTTTATTTTAAAAATGCCAACAAATTCTGCAGCGCTCTCCATGGGTGCAAAAGATAAAAGTACAATGATACAATATTTTTAAGAGACAGGACAACATTTATCAAAAAATACAGGAGGAATTGAGGCAGGGGAACTTACAATCTAGATTAGTCAAGAGGTTCTACTGTTTACATGTGTTACTGGCAACCAAAGAGTTATTGATTTCTATGTAACTCGCAGCCAAGGTGTAAAATCACTACCAAGTTTTGAAAAATATACATGGTAGAATAAAGAGTGTGGTTTAAAGAAGTGATTTTGTGAGGGGGCATTGTGCGACCCCACTGGCCATCGAGTCCACATTGTCCAGTATTTTTATAGAGGACAGCTGGCAACCCTACGTGTGTGTCTCTGTTGTACAAGAGAATGTGTGTTGTATGAAAGTGTATGGTGTGAGTGTGTGTTGTATGAGAGTGTGTGTGTGGTATGTTTGTTGTGGTGTGTGTTGTATGAGAGTGTTTATGGTGTGTGTGTTGTATGAGAGTTTGTGTGGTGTGTGTTGTATGAGAGTGTGTGGTGTGTGTGTTGTATGAGATTGTGTGTGGTCTGTGGTGTATGAGAGTGTGTGTGTTGTATGAGAGTGTCTATGTTGTGTGTGTGTTGTAAGAGAGTGTGTGTAGTGTGTGTTGTATGAGAGTATGTGTGATGTGTGTGTTATATGAGAGTGTCTATGGTGTGTGTGTTGTATGAAAGTGTGTTGTATGAGAGTGTGTGTGATGTGTGTATTATATGAGAGTGTCAATGGTGTGTGTGGTGTATGAGAGTGTGTGTGGTGTGTGTGTGTGTTGCATGAAGTGTTTGTGGTGTATGTGTTGTATGAAGGTGTATGTGGTCTGTGTTGTATGAGAGTGTGTGTTGTATGAGATTGTGAGTGGTCTGTGTTGTATGATAGTGTGTGTGGTGTATTAGAGTGCGTGTGTGTGGTGTATAAGAGTGTGTATGGTGTGTGAATTGTATGAGATCATGTGTGGTCTGTGGTGTATGAGAGCGTGTGGTTTGTGTGGTGTATGAGAGTGTGTGTGTTGTAAGAGAGTGTGTGTGGTGTGTATGTTGTATGAGATTGTGAGTGGTCTGTGTTGTATGATAGTGTGTGTGGTGTATTAGAGTGTGTGTGTGTGGTGTATAAGAGTGTGTGTGGTGTGTGAATTGTATGAGATCATGTGTGGTATGAGAGCGTGTGGTTTGTGTGGTGTATGAGAGTGTGTGTGTTGTATGAGATTGTGTGTGGTCTGTGTTAAATGAGAGTGTGTGGTGTGTGTGTTGTATGAGAGTGCGTGTGTTGTATGAGAGTGTGTGTGGTGTGTATGTTGTATGAGAGTGTGTGTGGTGTGTGTTAAATGAGAGTGTGTGGTGTGTGTGTTGTATGAGAGTGTGTGTGGTGTGTGTGTTGTATGAGAGTGTGTGTGGTGTGTGTTGTATGAGATTGTGTGTGGTCTGTGTTAAATGAGAGTGCGTGGTGTGTGTGTTGTATGAGAGTACGTGTGGTGTGTGTGTTGTATGAGAATGTGCAGTTTGTGTAGTGTATGATAGTGTGTGGATGTTATTACCTTTTACAGCACTTTCAAGTTTACTACAATCAAGAATAAAGTATGCACACATTTTAATCCTTTTACCAAAAATTGCAGCTATCTTGTTGTATATTACTACAGAAATTTTCAGACCAAGCATACAAATAGTGTCATTAAGGTATATGGTATGATAATGGTTGCACTAGGTCTTGGAGAAAAAAGTATGAAGAACCCTGGTACAGGGCAGCAAATGTTTCAGCTTGCATCTCCTGCAAAAACCTTGAGTTGTGGTCTAGCCAGAGAAGAAACTGATAATTATCACGCAAATTTCTAATAAAGAAAAATGCTTGTCAAAAGTACCTTGACCTAAAGCTTGGCACTTAGACACAGTGCTCCATTTCCACACCCGTTGCTGATCTCTCCACTGATGTATTTCCATGCCATTTTTAGACTTGCATTTTGTTAGCTACAGGAAACAGTCCCTTCCTTTTTGTAAACACTGGACTAGGTCACTAGCCAGCAGTATCGCCAATGTACAGCCATTTTTCGTCCATCCATCAAATCTTGTTGTCACTCGCACACCATTCCAGCTGAAATGGTTCAACATTTGTGAGTGAAGAGGAAGCGACGCACACGCCTTTCACTGGTATTTATTTAATTGCTCTGTGCTGACTATTTCCCTTAAATTAGACAGGGTACACAATAAACTTGTTTTTCAATGGGTTGTAATGAATGAGAAACCATAAAGGTCAGCATAAGGTTGTGTAATGAACATTATTATTATCATCAATGTATAATGCAATAGTGTATTGTCCAGTGCTATACACAGTGCAGAAGAATTATATATATTAAACTGTTAATTGCAAATGAACATTCATTTTCATACAGTTCCATGCAGAAATCTCAACACCAAATTCAACTGCACTGGATCTAATTGGTTTTGTGGAGTTGGGCTTCTAGTACCTGTGTATAAGATCTGATATCCATTCAAAGCCTCTCCCCCATTTACTAGTGATATGGAAAAGTCGACATATTTCATAGCAGAATATGGAAATATGACTCCTCAAAAATAACCAGAACCTATATATAACTTCTAGGCTGCCTACGTGCTAAATTTTGTACTTGCCAATACACAAATTGATGAACCATTCTAAGGTACTAGGGGGTATATCCCCATCTTCCTCTTGGCTTCAATTTACAAAATACCAAGAAGATCTTTTGTAAGAGTGAATGAAAAAAAAAACACCTAGATATATAACCGAGAGGTCAAAGAAAGATATAAGTGAAACAAAATAAAGAAGTGCATTGATGGGCCTTAGTATGTCACCACTTTGATCATGAAATAAAATATATATATTGGATAGAATAATACAAAGCAAAAAATAATATAGAAAATACTGCAATATAATAGGAACAATATAATACAAAAAAGTACTCTCCTATTATGAAGAGCACTGCCTTCTTCAGTCTCTCCCAGAACCACAAAACACGCAGCTTTTCTTCTTGGTGGTGCGGATCTCCAGGGGACAGATCCACCAACTTCTATCTAATTCTAACTTTTTAATGAAGTGCTGAAAATAGGAATCACAATTTTGTAGCTGTAATGAAAAGGTGTAGGCACTAAAGTGGAAAATACTCACAGGGAGTCCTAGTGCCGCTATGCGCAGAAGGTTTATTCCAAAGTTAATAGCTGAATACAATAACATCTCAGAATATGAAAAAAATCCAATAAAGTGCTATAACAGTTATAGTCCAAAACTTGCCAAACTCTGTGCTTATTTCACTTTCTCCCAGGGAGGCTTAGGTTAATATTGTTTTCTATGTTTTTTGTGAACTAGTGTTTTCCTTCTTCCTCTCCCTCACCTTGGGCTCCATTTATGATAGTGAGTATGTGAAAACAAATGAGGAGCACCAGGAGGTCCGATAAAATAAAACATAACTTTTGTTCTGCGGTATGCAGCTCTTTTTAAAAATGATATATACATATAAATGAGACACATCAATAAGAAACAAGTGTAATGCTGTTCCTGCTAACGCGTTTCAGTATTAGCCGTAGTCATAGCTTAAGAATACTGTGTGCATAGACTTTTTTTTATAAATTACCCACCAAATTCTGATAGGTAAATTAAAATTCAAAACTCCTCTTACTGATTGGTTAGAGTATGTCTGTTACCCCTTGCTGTACACCTGATACTCTAATGAGCTGGATAAGAATTGATTAACCCTTTCAAGGATTTTCCATAGGAAAGCAAAAAGATTTATTTCTTATAAATCAACTCTATATAACTGCTACTTGAATATGCTCATTCGTGTGCTGGGTGTATAGGTTTGTATATCTCAATATACAGATCAATATATTCAGAGTGTAAAATCTTGTTTTGTCAACTTTTGTTATACAAATTATAATATATAAGACCAAAAAATCCAGTGATTTGTAAGTTTTTTACTTTTAAACATCTTATCTTGGCTATTAGCTATATTTTACCGAGCCAGTGTATATTAGTTTAAATACATTTTCTGTATAAACGATACCTTGTCTGTTAACTTCTTGTAGGTTACTATGTATATTTATACTTAAATCTCTGTCCCTAATATTGGGATAGTTGTTCTTTAATAGGATTTCCTAATTACTTATATATTTACTTGTTTGAAAGGTATCTGTATGTACTTTTACTCTACCCTTGGTAGAGGTGTGGACCTTGATTATATACTATATCCCCAATGTAAAACTCAGAGATTAATCTTACTGACATGATATACTAGGTTGTTTTGGTATGACTAGACTACTGCATTCACAACTTAATGCCAGAAGTTGATGACATCATACTAAGAATTAAGTCCCTGGGGTATTCTGGTCTTTAGTTAATGTATCCAGAATACTTCCCTAAGGGCTAATCTTGATTCTTTACTTTCTCCTCTCCTATTATATATCTTTTCAATGATAGTCCATTTTAAGGATTCTTCTTTTGATGATTTACTTTGAAGTGCTGTACCAATGGTGTGGTCAGAGGACCATTTTTGATGTTTGTAATGTGTTCTCTGATTCTTTCCCGCACCTCTCGGGTCGTTCGCCACAGGTTGACAGAGGGAGAGAGGCGATCTACAGATAGAGGTGAAACCTACAACACAGTTGGTGCAGATGAACTGCTAAAACAACTCCCAAAGACCAACCGGAGCAACAGAGACATCCAGCATAGAATACTCTCAGCCTACTGGTAAGCCTTTAGCGTTCCGAGCGCGCTTTTCACTTTGTTGATCTCATGATATTTGGGAATAAGCGCATTGACTATTTATTGGTAAATGAAATATTTCAACACTTTGCTGTAAATATACAGTAACTGCCTCCTAGAACAATCATTCTCAGTTCTCCTATTAGTGCCGAGACTAACTGTTCTTGAACTCCATTTATGATAGGTCGGGTGGAAATGATTTGCTACAGCATACGTTCAATGCTTGCACAATGCCACTCCCTGCTCATTGGAGGCCAATCGCTTTCTGGCAGACAGGTCAAACTATTGTTTCAGGAAAGCCTAGAATGCTGGGGTCCTGAAGCTGCTTTCACATAAAAGGGGCCCTTTATTTCTCTATCATTTGCTCTCTTAGAAACTGATATTCAAAACCTCTCCACTCAGGAGGGATATTCTAAGAAGTCTTGTTGGTACAGCGAAGCTCTAAAAAAATATTTAGAAACACAAATTTTATCTTGAGAAATGTTTATATTGCTATATAGTGTTCTTTATGTAAAACAGAGACTCCTACATTACATTGCAAGGTCTAAAAAAGTCCCAAATATTTTGTGTGATTTCTTTCCATGCTGGATTTCTGTCGAATTTTGCTATCCCTCTCAGTGTGCATGCACATATTACATCACTGCATTCCACATATGCTGTAAAGAATGTGTGGAATGCGGCGACGCATGTGCACTCTTGTGCACTGAGAAGGGTACCAAAATTTGACAGGTAGATAGCAGCTAATGAATTTAGTAGTAAAGTTTAATAGTGATGACATGTGAAGCTGCATATTGCTGTTGGAGAAACAGTTTAGTACAATTTTTTTACATATGGAGGGCGCGGACGACGCACATGAGCAGACAAGGCATTGATATTTGCTACCAGCTGCATATTACTGTTGGAGAAACCGATTTAGTTTATTTTATTAACATATGGAGGGTGCGCACGGCGCACATGAGCATTGATATAGGCTACCAGCTGCATATTCCTGTTGGAGAAACCGATTTAGTTTATTGTATTAACATATGGAGGGTGCGCACGGCGCACATGAGCATTGATATAGGCTACCAGCTGCATATTACTGTTGGAGATACCGATTTAGTTTATTGTATTAACATATGGAGGGTGCGCACGGCGCACATGAGTATTGATATAGGCTACCAGCTGCATATTACTGTTGGAGAAACCGATTTAGTTTATTGTATTAACATATGGAGGGTGCGCACGGCGCACATGAGCATTGATATAGGCTACCAGCTGCATATTACTGTTGGAGAAACAGTTTTGTTAATTTTACTTACATATGGAGGACACACACGGCACGCATGAGCAGACATAGGGGCCGATTTAAAAATGTGCAGATGCTGTCGGCATTTATCATTGCACAAGCATTTCTAGTGAAATGCTTGTGCAATGCTGCCCCCTGCACATTCACGGCCA
Source organism: Bombina bombina (assembly GCF_027579735.1). NCBI lineage: Eukaryota > Metazoa > Chordata > Amphibia > Anura > Bombinatoridae > Bombina > Bombina bombina. The sequence continues at coordinate 190,473,610 of NC_069507.1, read as the reverse complement.
ATCGACCGCTGCTTCTTAACTTCCACTTCAGGCGGACCTGAAGCGGAGTGGGTCGGAAGCAGCATCCGCTGTTTGATAAATTGACCCCAAAGCGTCAATATTTGCTATCTACCCATCATTTTTTTCTACCTATCTCAGTGCGCATGAGAGCTCATACGTCACCGCATTCCACACATATGTGTTGTAGTGATGTAATACGCGCATGCACACTGAGAGGGGTAGCAAAAATCAGCAGAACACCGGCGTGGTTTTGAACATCAGGCACTTATAATGGATTATCAGTTTTAATCAAGGAAAAAACATTCTTTGCAATAGCAGTGGGCAGGTTTAGGTGTGAATATTATTGTGTTAGATAGAACACGGGGGATTACAGGGAAAAACGTTCTGTCATTCATGAGAAACGAAAAGCCATAAAATGTGAGACTACAATATAACCCTGAGGAAACAGAATTTTATTTTACCTATGAGTCGTAGCATTCTTATAGCCAACTTAAAGAAGGTAACATGTAGGTCAAAACTTGATTTATTTATCCAATATTGCCCAAAAATGTTGTACACACCAAATGCAGCCATTCTGATGCATAAAGTGTCACCTGCAACAATGCAGACCTGTCTAATGTAACACAAAAACAGAACCACAATACAAATATTCAATCATTAAAAACATACCACATGGTGATACAGAAAGATGCAGTTGGGGTAGGGATGACTTCCTTACTATATCTGGTATATGTGTTGTTCACACATCTCTATGAGCAAAAAAGTAAAAAGGTCATGGGTAGATTATGTTATCCAAGGATTTTAAGGGTACTTTAAATTGGCTAGTTGCACTATTAGATTATCATTTTTGATCACTCAGAAGAGTTGTTATAGATAATTTGAGCTTTGCTAATGTGCTATTTATTTATAAAAAAAAAAAACACATATAAGGCAATAGGGAAGATTCTGGTAACTAGAGGTCTGTCAATTTGGCTGCTATAAAAATTAATGGATGGGAAAAAACTCACCCTCCATAAAGACAAAACAACATACAGCACTTTTTTTTACAGGAAGATCATGTCAGACCATTTATGTTGATTTCTTTGGCTACAAAAGTAAAGTGTTAAACCAGGGTGGAACAGAAGATGCAGCTAATGTAGATTTTAGTAAAGCATTTAACACCGTCTCACACAACAAAATGATTCATAAACTGCATAGCCTTGGACTAGAATCAAGAATAGTTATGTGGTGTTTTTCTAGACACCATACAATTTGTAAGTAATGAAGACACAGTATTGCAATATATATATATTCATTATGTATTGGGCTTGGTTTTGCTGTAAAATACCTCTGAAATTGTGATTGTTCCTCTTCACCCAGAACTTTTTTCATGCACTAGCAATTACATTGCAGTCCATAAGCCATGTGTCCTCTTGAAGTGGATAATGAGTGTTGTTTTGTGGTTGTGAGGAAGGTTAAGATATGTATATTATTGTAGGACAGAAATAAGTGATATGTGCATGAAGAAAAACATACGATACAGGCTGTCTTTCAGCGCCCATGGACTGAATTATAAATGAATTATATAAGAGAAGTATATATGCAAACAACAATGGTGTTCCTCTGGGGTCTTTTATTGGGCTTGTTTTGTTTAACATTTTCATCACTTATATTGATAGTGAGCTTGAACAGCAGTTATGTCGCAGATGAAGCAAACATTTGCTGATGTTCCAAGGGGGATAGATCAAATGAGTGTGATAGAAATAAATTGGATTATTGCTCATATAAATTGGATGTAAAATGTACCATAAAATTATACATTTAGGATACAGAAACCTTTGTAGCCCTTTTTCTGACAGTAACAAAAAAAAGAACAGGAATTAGGAATTATCATTTTAGACACTTTGAAATGTGGTAAATAATATAATTGCATAGCAGCTAAGGTAAGTAGGATACTTTGCTTTATAAAATGGTATAAGAAACAGAAATGTAAGGATCTAATGCCACTTTATAGATCACTAGTTATGCCTCATATGGAACACTGTGTACTGAGTCAGTGCTACAGAATTGCAGTACCTCACAAATAAATAATGACGATGATCACAAAAAAATCATAATAATAACGTGTACACAGAAAATGTGAGAAAATATCATTCATAGCAGCATGTATATTGTATAAACATGATATGTGTGATTATTATCTACAACTGATAAAAATGTAAGTTGAATTGGTTTGGGTTAAGAAATACAAATTTAACTTTACTAGAGCTTTCAATGGAGATGAATCTGATAACTAGAGTTTGCACATGAATGCTGGGTTATATACATAGGTTAATGGGCTGAATGCGTGCAGCATGCGCTCCTCTCAGAGATGTTTGGAGTTTCTGCCCATAATGGCTATTTGGACCCACAGTAAGATCCAAAGGTCACAGGTGACAGAAACTGAGCACTCAGCAGTTCACTATTAGAATATTTAAAGTTGCTCTTCTGTAAATGCTTTTGTTTAATGGTTTATCTAAAGCCAACTTCTGTTTCTTGTTCCCTGTCAAAAGTTGCCCCAGCCATGGATGAAAAATGTCTTTTTTACAGGGGATGTAGACTGCCTGATTTATGTGGGAATTCTGCAGAGAAGAGCAGCTGGGCTACAGCAGGCAGATCCTTCCCAACTCTCCTGGACAAGGGAACAGTCAGGATGACCCTCCCAACAGACACAGATTTACATAGTAGGAACTTTATTGGAAAGCTGCAAAACTCTGCACTTTTTTCCCTGCCCGCAGACGATTTTATAGCTATAATGTAAACACCATTATTTTGTCATAACTGCTCCGTACTCCATTAACAATGTGAAGATTTCCTGAATTATAAATGGAAAAGGAAAAAGCCAAACAAATTTCCTTGTAAAATGTGCACACTATGGTGAGATAATAAATAGGTTTTTTCCCCCCTCCGGAATTAGCCAAATGTATCATTGCAAATACCACTCCTTAGAACATTTAAATGATTGTATATCTTGGTTTGTTTGTTTATATATTTAAAGAAATATTTCCTCTGTGACTTTATCATTCAGCAGTGGTGGACTGGGCCAAGGAGCAGGGTGGTATTTGCCCCCCCCCCCCCCGTCGCTATATATATTTTTATATATATATATAGATATATATATATTGTATGTACTGTGTGTATATATATATATATATATATATATATATATATATATGTATATATATATATATATATATATATATATATATATGTATATATATATATATAAATAAAACATAACTCAAATGAGTAGATAGATAGATAGATGATAGATAGATAGATATAGATGGATAAAAGTAAGAATAATAGAATTACTGCATAAAAAAATTGGCGAATCTAGGCAAGTATCTCTGGCGCATTGGTATTAATGTTTACAAGGTACTTCTGGGGAAAAGCAAGCGTGTATACTTACCTAGATTTGCTAATTTTTCTATACAATAATTTTATGGCTTATATATATAGAAATATAGATATAAAATATATATATATGTGTGTGTGTGTGTATATATATATCAGCATAACTATCAGCATTCAGCATTTGTATATAATATATATAGGCCTTCATGTATTATAAGGCAAGCGGACAAGCTTCTCAACTTGAGAAGGTGTCCGCTCATCTTTGCGCCATACGGGCAGTGGATCTTGCTTATCTGCTGCCGTATGAATCATTACACACTCATGTGAGCGTATAAAGCCTGTCCCTTCTCTCACGCAACCAGTCACACGAGTGAAGGGTCTGGCATTATACGCTCACATGAGTGTGTAATGATTCATACGGCAGCAGATAAGCAAGATCCACTACCCGTATGGCGCAAAGATGAGCGGACACCTTCTCAAAGCTGCTTCGTACATGGAGCCTATAATGTGTGTCCCTTGCCAGGGATCTGGAATCTTATAAAAGTAAACATCGACTTATTTTGTATGTGTTTCATTTCAGCCGTTTTATTTTTTTCATCTAATATCAAGTATAACATTTCAAAGGGGTGGGTTGCTATACCCAAGCCACAAATTGTATTTGCCATGGAGATAAATCACTCAAAATCATTTTTATTTATTTTTTCATATTCAGAAAATAAACAGCTCTCAAGCTAAATTTTGTCTTTCTAAAATTCTTTGAGGGACTACAAAGTATTTCTCAGATAATCTCATCAGAGCAGAGAACTATAGATCATAATAAAATGTACATGTAAATGAGTTCTCATCGTCACGCAAACTGAATCCTACTTAAAGGGATGTAACCCAAATTTTTTTCTTACATAATTCATATAGAGCATGCAATTTTAAGCAACTTTCTAATTTACTCCTATCATTAATTTTTCTTTTTTCTCTTGTTATCTTTATTTGAAAAGCAGGAATTTAAGCTTAGGAATCGGCCCATTTTTGGTTCAGCATCTGGGTAGTGCTTGCTGATTGGTGGCTAAATGGGCTTTGGTTGTCTGCATGATGTGAACGAAAATACATGCTATTATAACTTTGTTACGACATTGATTTATTTGTAATGATCTTGAGTGTGGATTTGGATTTCAAATAAGTTGTCAGCCAGATTGAATGTTTATTTATAATAGGGACCTGAGTCAGAAATCAGCTGTAAGGGTGAAATACCTGGACGCTTGCAGGTAAGAGGCTACTTTTGAGCACCTAGGTATGTCTGGTGGTGGAAAACGTATAATTTCCACCCATGTCCTGAGCTGATTTGGAGTTTTTAGATGCTGCTCAAATTTAAGCCCTTCTGTAGGCCATTTTTTAGTTCGAAACCAACACATATTTAGATATTGTTTTGTTCAGCAGACGCAGTGGATTCAAACTATACCATTAATTTATGTATATAGTCATGACGTGAGAAATTGTGTGGGAACAAATGTATATTATATTATTTTTAGTGAAAGTTTAATAAACAGCGTTGTATGACAAAGGGGTTATCCTTATATAAATAAGGAATTTGGGTATATTTATGTAACTTTTATGTGCACATTGGGCTCCCATGAGCCTCTACTGAAATAAATGCATGGGCTTCTGGTCTTTGTAGTAATTAATGAAGAGCAGTTCTGGCTTAAATGTTTTGAAAAGCCTGGTGGAATCCATGCTCATTGTGCCATTTTCTGTGGCCAATTAGAAAAAGATGTAAATAAAAATGACATGAAACCCAAAATATTTCTTTCATAATTAAGAGAGAGCATGTAATTGTAACAAAACTTTCTAATTTACTTTCATTATCAAATTGATAAACACATTTCCATATAAAGGGGCATATGTATCAAGCTCCGTATGGATCTTGATGCCCCGTGTTTCTGGCGAGTCATCAGACTCGCCAGAAACAGCAGTTATGAAGCAGCGGACACAAAGACTTTACGCCAAATAGTGCTATTACATTGTCTTTTTATTATGCACTTGTGCAGGAGTACAGAGAGTATACTTGTATGTGTCTGTGATTGGCTGATCACTGTCACATGATACCAATTAAAGTGCTATTACATTGTCTTTTTATTATGCACTTGTGCAGGAGTACACAGAGTATACTTGTATGTGTCTGTGATTGGCTGATCGCTGTCACATGATACCAATTAAAGTGCTATTACATTGTCTTTTTATTATGCACTTGTGCAGGAGTACACAGAGTGTGTATGTGTCTGTGATTGGCTGATCGCTGAGAGGTTGCAGATACATAGCGGGAAGCAGGCTCGCATGTGTGAACCTGCCCTGCAAGGGCTCCAATGCAGCTTACACTGCTTAGTACATGGAGCCCATAGCGGTGTCTAGCACTAAAACTTTACACTTATTTTTTTCAGTATTGTAACAACTAATAAAATGAAAAAAATGCATCTACATATTGTTATTAGGCTAATCTTTGCTTTGAATTCATCATTCTATCTAGGACTTTTTTCAGTGTAACGTGGCCTAACATTGACTGTTTTTTTCCCAAAGAGTGCAATATGCTGGAGAGCATATCATGAAACTGGATGTGTGATACACAATTTGTGCTTGAGTGGATAAAAATAAATAGAGAAAAGGCCTTTCTGAAAACATTGTATACATGCTTCATTGATGTTTTTTAATTCAATATATGTCATTCTGGGCTACATAAAAATCCTCCATTAAATCATTTAAATAACTATAGCCTAGATTACGAGTGGAGAACTATTTATCCAGTGGGTTAGGTAGCGCGTTTATTACAAGTTAAAAATAAAATATTTTTTTGCTCGCGCGTTGACCAACACACGCAAAGAGCCGAAGTTAGAATATTGTGATTGCATTAAAGAACTGCCCCATAGACTTCAAAGGAGTGAGAAAAGTTGGAAAAACACACCTACTTGCATGCTAACCCGAATCACCAAAAGCCCACTACACTATTAACCCCTAAACCGCCACACCCTCACATCGTAAACTATTCTGTTACACTATTAACCCCTAAACCATCGAACTCCAACATCACAAAGTAACCCTACACTATTAACCCCTAAACCTCCACACCCCCACATTGCAAAATACCCCTCCACACTATTAACCCCTAAACCGCAAAAAACCCTCATCGCAAAGTACCCTCTGCACTATTAACCCCTTAACTAACAAAACCCCATCGCAAAGTACCCACTAACCTCTAAACCCCCCTAACAAGCTAACTTGCCTGATATCCCTAACCTAACACCTCCTAAGTTACCAAATAAAAAAAACTAACATTATATTGAAAAAACAACTATCATTAAATTTAAAAAAAATCTAACATTACATTAAAAAAAACTATTACGTTAAAAAAACATTACAGAAAAAAAATACCAAAAATAAAAAAACAGTTATGCCTATTCTAAAACTAAAGCCCCACTTACAAAAAAACCCCACTCCCAAATAAAAAACCCTATACTAACACTAAAATAACCTATATCAATAGCCCTTAGAAGGGCTTTTTTGTATGGCATTGTCCTTAAGTGACTTAGCTCTTTTTCACCGCAAAAAAATATTGCACAATTTTTATTTTTTAATAAAATACACTACGCTGTATTTTGGGGGCATTTGGGCATTTATAAAAGTAACCAGAGATCTTATCTATGGTTAATTTTATAAGCACTATTTGCTACCGCCTGCTTGCGGTAGCACTAACCAGTCACTTTAATGGGTAATTAATTATCGCTCGTCCACAAACGGGCAAATTTGCCTGTTAGCCCTAAATGTGTTAATAAAGGTAACAAAAATAATATAATAAAGTTAACAAATTATCGTAGTGTTTGCATGTGTATGATTTTATGTGTGTATGTTTGTCCTTGTTTTATAAATCTGTATGATGGTTTTACATTTGTAAGTTCATGTGTTTTCCTTTGTGGTTGCACGTGTCTTGGTAGTGATGCAATAGAGTGTGTAATATGTCAGAAGCTGATTGGATGTAAATGTAAATGTAGAAAACGTATTTTTTTATCTAATGTATGTTGTGTTCAAGAATGAAAGTACAGTCTCTCGTTTCTGTTTGTTCATCTATGATTAGGTAACTGTTTTCTGTGTCCTGATTTGTCTGGTGCAAAGTAAATGTAATTGTCCTGTTTGTGGATAACTTTATTTGTCAAACTACCCAAATTGTGTGTATTTTGTAAATGTGTTATAACATATTCTATGTTTATGTTTATGTGAATACAAGTCCAAGTGTGTGTTTATAATAAATACATGAGTATATGTAGGTGTGTGTTACTATGCATGTGCGTGTTCTGTTCTGTGTGTTTATGTTGAGCCAATGACAGGAGGCATACTGTGTATCCACCAATCAGCAGCTAGCTCCCAGTACTGCATTACTGCTCCTGAGCTAACCTAAGTATACTTTTCAAAGGACCATTAAATAGAGTAGAATTGCATAATCAACAAATACATAATTTTGTAAATTAAATTTAATAAAAAGCTGTGTTCTTCACTTAGAAGTAAATGTTCTTTTTAGTTTTAAATATATGTGTATGTATATATATGTGTGTGTGTGTGTTTATTTATTTCTGTATATATATATATATATATATATATATATATATATATATATATATATATATATATATATAATACCATGGGGCCTATTTATCATGATGCAAGCTTACATGATCCGATATTGTGGATCAAGTCCGCTGCACATCAATAAATGCCGACAGCATATGCTCTCAGCATTTATCATTGCACCAGCAGTTCTTGTGAACTGCTAGTGCAATAACGCCCCCTGCAGATTCGCGGCCAATCGGCTGCTAGCAGGGAGTGTCAATCAACCCGATCGTATTCGATCGGGTTGATTTCCGGCGATGTCTGTCTGCTGCCTCAGATCAGGCGGACAGATTATGGAGCAGCGTTCTTTAGACCGCTGCTTCATAACTCGTGTTTCTGGCGAGTCTTCAGGCTCGCCAGAAACACGGGGCATCAAGCTCCGTTCTGAGCTTGATAATTCGGCCACAATATATCTGTTCATATGCATAGATAAAGAGAGATAGATAGATTTAAAATTAAGAGATACATGTGTGTGTGTATATATATATATATATATATATATACAGACTTTGAGTCAAACACCCTGTTAGATTGTAAGTTCCCAGGGGAATAGGACCCTCAATTCCTTCTGTATTTGTTTGATAAATTTGGTTCTGTCTATAAAAAATATTGTATCATCGGTGTACTTGTATCTGTTGCACCCATGGGCAGCGCTGCAGAATTTTTTGTGCTTTATAAATAAAGAATAATAATATATACCATATCCCTTTTAAACTCTTTTTTAAAAAAAAATTCAATTAAAAAATTATCAAAATGTTTCTATATGAGATAATACTTCATTTTAATATGTTTGACGTGTCTTTTGTGAAACTTTTATCTATTCCTTACACTTTTCTTTAGGTGTTGCGCTCCATCTTGTAATATGCGCTATCAATAGCACACCACTTGTAATGTAAGCCATTGTAGGAAATTTAGTTTTGAGTTTAATGTCCCCTGGTGCATAGGCTTGTAAATATGTTTCTCCCCCAGAATGTTACTATACATGACTATGCTGACGTGATAAATGTGTATAAAGCATAGGACATCCTATAATGTAAATCCAACATAAATTTTCCTGGCTGGTGCCTGTATTCCTAGGACCTGTTGCATTGTAATCCTCTTCACAATAGGTTTACAGGTTGTAATCTCTGCTTGTTTTTCTGTTTGGTTATCTATCACTTAAATCCCCTTTCAGGTGTTTTCATTGCCTTGTTGGGTTAAACAAAAGGTAAAACCACTTGGAGCCACTGATTTAAAGTGAATCCTATCTGTTGGAAGCCAGGAGAAGATGAGTCTCATGATATAATAGGGTCTGAATACCTGCTTTGTAGGGGCAGAAAACATAGCAAGGCAGGCAGTGCTCTTGAGTCCATGCAGGAAGAACAAACTATGGGAAAAAGTCAAGGCTGTGAGCTGAAGACAGGTCCAGGGTTTAGTTTGTTTGTTTATAGGAATTAGCACGGCTAATTTACAAAGGTTTCTTTTAACTGTCTTCATGGAGCAATAGGTGAAGCCCGGGAGGCTAATGGAGCCATTAGTGTCTCTGCATGGCCAGTTTTTTTAAGCTTGCTTTACATACAAGACAGCCAAGTATTCAAAACACCCAAGCATTTACTTTAATGTATAAATACATGTTACTATCATTAATCTCTAAACTGAACCTCAGTGTGTCAAGCAAGAAATATAAAACAGTCATTGTCTGTCTATCTGATCTATCTTCATTAATAGACAAATATATGCAACAGCAATAGCAAGATCTTGGGATAATGTTAAAAAGTCATTTATATTGTGTTGTTATAGATATCAGCCAAGTCTGGACATTTTTAAAAACAATTCTATATCTTTTTATAGCAATTGTTTATCAATAGCCAAACTCCACCCACAGTTTACCTTATTTGGAGGAGCCAATCAGGGCTTGAGTCTACTGACAACAAGGCTAACTAGGTCATACTTTTAATTTAAAATGCATTGTTTTATAGTTGTTATTTGTTACAGTCAATTAAGTACAGATACTGTATGTAGCAGGGTAAGCCTTGCAGGGTGCATTTCAAGCTGAACTGCATGAAAGGGGGCAAAATAAATAATAAACATATATTTCTTTATATAAAAATCTCAAGAAGTTCGTCAAATCAAATTGGCGGGAGTAAAGGATATGCCTTACATTTTTGCCTGTACACACCTTTGTTAAAATTTTAAAATATGTAGTAAAATTAAATACATATGAACAAAAGAGATATTTGTTCTTTTAGTATGCATATTTTGTGATACATTTTATTTATATTTATACTGAAATGTTATATTTTAGTTTATTCTATAAAATGTAATAAAAATATAATTATTGACTTCCATCAGTGTAACGTTCAAGGCACCTAATTCTTTGGAAAAAATGTAATGACATTAATATTAAACTCATGTCAACAAATCTTGCTTCATTATATATTCAAGTCTTATAATTGTAAACAAAAAGGGCTAGATTACAAGTGGCGTGTTTTTTTTCTCGCAATTGCGAAAACGCTGCTAGAGTTACATATTTTGCCCAAGCGGTAATAACCCGAATAGTGCAAAAAATCCTAACTAAAAGGGACATTATACACTAGATTTTTCTTTGCATAAATGTTTTGTAGATTATCAATTTATATAACCTATACAGCTTTTTTTTTTTTTTTTTAAATGTATAGTTTTGCTTATTTTTAAATAACATTACTCTGATTTTCAGACTCCTAACCAAGCCCCAAATTTTAGGAGAATACCGACGTATATCAACTCCAGCTTGCTACTGTTTGTGTAAAGAGTATTTTCATAGGCAAAGGAAGGGGGTGGGGGAGTGTCTGTTATTTCCCACTTAAAGGGACAGTCAAGTATAAATTAAACTTTCATTATTCAGATAGGACTTTTAATTTTAATCGACTTTCCAATTTACTTTTATCATCAAATTTGCTTTTTTCTCTTGGTATTCTTAGTTTAAACTAAACATAGGTAGGCTCATATGCTAATTTCTAAGCCTTTGAGGGCTGCCTCTTATCACATGCTTTTTAAATCTCTTTTCAACACAAAGAGACAGAAAGTACACGTGGGCCATACAGATAACACTGTGTTCAAGCACAGAAAGTTATTTAAGATCTAGCACAATACAATGCTAAATTTAAGACAATAGATGATAAACAGTCACAGTCATGTGATCAGGGGGCTGGAAGAAGGTTCCTAGATAAAAGGTAATCACAAAGGTAAAAAGTACATTAATATAACTGTGTTGGTTATGCAAAAGTGGGGAATGAGTAATAAAGGGATTATCTATCTTTTAAAATAATAACAATTCAATGGTTGACTGTCCCTTTAAAGTGGGCTTTCCAGCTACCTTTTTAACAGAGCTAAACTGGGAGCTTCTAAGTAAGTTTTTAAACAGTTTTATACAGGATTTTTAGATCAGTGTATGTGCATATTATTGCTTATAGAAGTGTCTATTACATGCAGTTAAATGAAAATTGGTTTATACTGTCCCTTTAAGTTTTCACGTGCGCGTGCATGTATTCCCCCATAGAAATCAAGGAAGAAAAATAAGGAGAAAAAAAAACCTAACACCATCGCATTTTCGCATTCCCTATAGAAGTCAATGGAGAAAAAAATGTAAAAAAAAAAACTTAACACCCATCGCACAAATAACATAGCATATTCACATTTGCGAATGTGAAATATTTACAGTTAATACATAGTTAAAATCTTTATTAAAAATGAATATTGCATAAATATGTTTTATCATGTTTTAATCTACCTAATGGCAAAGGGCTCTAATGCACTTATATATATGTCTATATGTGTGTACATATACAGTATATTAATGTTTTTATATGTGTATATATGACTGTAAATACATATATACATATGTAAATACATTAATATATACAGTATGTACATATACAGACCTATATATATACACACATACAAAGCATCTTTAGAAATGGATCTGTATGCATCTCAATGTTAAAGTACTTTGACTGCTTTTTTTTCTAACACCCAAGATTTCATATTTTTGAGCCCTTGTAACTTTGAGATCGTAAGGATTGAAGCGTAAATGGCGATTGCACTTGCGCAATCATGATTTTGCTCAACTTGTAATATCAGTGCAATTAAAAAGGCTCACGAAAACAAGAGACCGATTGTGCAAAACCGTTTGTGCCTCACTTGCGCCCAAAATAAATTATAAAACACATTCAAATTAGGTTTAATTCAATTTAAATATTTTATTGTATGTTCAGGTATTTTTGTTAAAGTTCTAAACATAACATGAGATCCATTTACCCTTGAAATTATTTATTTTTTATATATCCAGAATGATGGTTCAAGTATTTATTATAATATTGTTAATACTATTATTTTGATAGTCAGACATTTAATATTTAAGAATTGGAAAGCCCACTGCTCCTACTTTTTCTTCTGTTCTTAAAGAGATTCAGTCTCAAATTATTTTTGAATCCTTCCCACTACAAATAGCCTCGGAAAAGAGAATACAACTTTTTTTTAAATAGCTGGCTTCCAATAATCAAGTCCTACCCGCCTGCCATTCAAAAGCGTATCCTGCTGCCATTTTTGAGTTCGGACTCTTTTGCAGAACTGGTGTTATTAGATGTTTCCACTCCAGATTAGATATCTTTATATAGGGAGGTATAGAGACCACCCAATTGTTTTTGATTTAAGATAACATAGGGAATTTCACAATTTTTATATAGCTTTAGTAGTATAATTTTTGGCCATTCGACTGGAGGAGAGGGGAGGTTAATTTTGTATATTTTTCCCCTTCTTTGCTTCTATTGCGTGTTTTTAGTGTGATTTTATTTTAATACAAAACATCCCATTAGTATCTTTTTTCAATGTTCTGCTTTTTGACTTGTGTATATCTAAAAATGGATATGGTTGTTCTTTCATGAAATCTTGTCTATATTAGTATTTTCTCTGTATACATTACTACTCTTGTTTTTCAAATTATCCTGCATGTTGAGGTAAAAATGCAGAAATGTCATTTTTTTCGTTCTTGCTGTTATCTGTACTTTTGGATTATAAATAAAGATATGAAAAGAAAAATGAGATCCATTTAGTATGTAAAGACACAAAAGGATCAGCATAGCACAATTCCAAACTCAATGTAATAGAGCAAGTCCTGGTGCAACACCTGATAGATCCATTTAGTTTTAACATCTTTAAATTAAGATAATAGATAAAAGATAATATAAGAATTTAATAAAATAATTTGTATGTCTGCATTTGGTACAACATGGTCTGCAGTACATATTTTTTAATTATTTAATTGATTGATTTATTTGTTAGTTAAATAACTCATATAATTGCAAATAATGATCTGTTTCATAAAACAATCAAACAAAGAAAAAAAAACATTCAGAAACACAGTGCAGAGAAAAAATATTAAAAAGTGGTGTTAACATTGTTTTAAAGTGATATGGTATATTACAAGGTGTTTGACTGGGAAGGGTGTATATGTATGTATGTGTATGTATTTATATGCATACATACATACACATATATGCATACACACATACAAATCCATACAATCATATAGACCTTTGAGCCTTTCCCAGTCCAACGCCTTGCCATATATCATATCACTTTAAAACACTTTTTATAGATTTATTTTAATAATAAACATGAATATTAATTGTAATATATATATATATATATATATATATATATATATATATGTGTGTGTGTGTGTGTGTATGTGTGTGTAATACGTTTATACTTTCATTGTAGCTCTAACACTTTAGTTCAGGTCTCCAGTCGTGCTAACTTTTTAGGACTTTTATATGTTGTACTCTTGCTGAAGACATGACTCGCCACTTGTAATATGAGCGACATTAGCGTAGTTGCACTATCCATTGAAAGCATAGGTTCACTAAAGAGGTATCTGCAGTGGTAATACTTTTTAACCACTTGTAATACCAGATCTGTGCTATTCAAAGCTTAGGCCCGCAATATTGATAGTGCACCCTCAACTTGTAATCTAGGCTACTATATAGAGGGAAAATAGTATTAAAGGACCAGTAAATACAGTAGATTTGCATAGTCAACAATTCCTGACATATTTTAAAGTTATGTCTATTTCCACTCCCTCTGTATCATGTGACAGCCATCAGCCAATCACAAATACATATACGTACCATGTGACAGCCATCAGCCAATCACAAATATGTATACGTACCATGTGACAGCCATCAGCTAATCACAAATACATATACATACATATATTCTGTAAATCCTTGCACATGCTCAGTAGGAGCTGGTGACTCAAAAAGTCTAAATATAAAGAGACTGTGCACATTTTGTTAATGGAAGTAAATGGGAAATTTGTTTAAAATCTCATGCTTCATCTGAATTATGAAAGTTTAATTTTGACTTAAGGTGCCCTCTAATTAATGCAGTTGTAAACAACTTTCCAGTTTACTTCCATTATCAATTTGTGCTCATTGTTTCTATATGTAATTGGCTAATGGCTGTTATTTGATACAGTGGACAGGAAAATAGAAGCAATCTTGGACATTTCTCAGAAAACAATCTACTGGTAATTTAAAATTCAGAGTAAGTGCTATTACACTGTCTTTTTGTGTATTTGTGCGTTATTCAGTCCTGCTGTATTTAATGGCCCTTTAAAATTGAATTTTTCTACAATTTAGAAGACCTATAAAATAAGATATATATAGAGAATATTTTATTAACTGTATATATAGTAATTAAATCTGTTTTAGTTGTGTGCACGACATGTTACAAAACGTCATGACTATAAATGTATGCGTTACAGTAAGTCAAAACTAATTCCTTTCTGAATCCAGATTATATAATGAGGCCTGGAATTTAAAGGTTAATTTTAGCTGTGATTTGAGTGAGGCATGCTTTGGCATGTTCACTATAGTTTTAACTCAATATTCACCAAGGTCTATAAATTCAGTCAAAAGACACCTGACCATGTGAACACTTTAGGTCTGCTATTTGGTATATTTGTCATCATACATCTCCAATCCTCATGATCTTAAGGTAGTGAGATAAGCGTCTAGGTCTTATACTTTTTCAGTTTATGGAATTGGTCAAGAGCGATAAGTGAGGTCTATGAAAATGTTCAGACACATCCTCAATTAATCTTTAATGGCAATGCCTCACAAAGAACAACAAGAAAAACATATAAAACCAACCTGGACCTACCTGAACTGGCTTGGAACAAACGCTAATTGACTGTAAAGCATTTGGTTTCAACAAACCAGACACCGTCTTTAAACTATTTTTAGACATGTTTTACTGATTTGAATCTGTTCCAATTCAGAAGAAACCAACAATAATAATCAATATAAAGCTCAAACGCCTCAAATGTTTATTAACTGCAAATGATATACATGCCATTCCACCCAGTAGCTTAAAAAACAATCTAATACTTGTATTTAATTGCTACAATATGTCTCCCACAATTGGAGAGAAGTGTAATTAAACTTAATCCCTGTTTTTAATTGACTGTCTCTGCCCATGTTGGCCTAAATTCAACAGACACCTTTATTTTAGTGCCAAAATGGGTTTTCCCGCAATTATAGGGAACATGCATTTGAATGTAATCCTTGCATTAAATTGTCTTCTTCTGTCCAAATTGTCCTAATAACATTTAACACTTGTTTTTATTCACTGACAATACAAATAAAACATGTTGTAGCTACAGATTTCAGAACTAAATTTTGCAGGTTGGTATATCAAGAGCATGCAACATAAAATCTCTAGCATGAGGCATAAAGCCAGCTGGCAACAGACAGATGCGCCACATAAAGCCAGCTGGATTTCACAAGTCAATGCCAAGTCAGTGCCTTACAAATAGCTGACTTGCTCTATTTATAATTATAAGTCAGTTATTCTTCTAGCAAAATTGACAATTTGGGCTCCATTAGTATACAGTAAAAGATGACTTTACAATCAACTTGCCTTTAGTGAATAGCAAACTTGGAGATTTTTCTCCATGTTGGCCACTTCACCATACTTTAAACAATCCAGTATTCATTCTGTTCAAAGTCAGACCAAGTTCAATAGATTACATAAAAATAGCACGTTTTGATAGAGGAGAGATTTGCTTAAAATATAAAAGAATCCATTTGTGCATCATCAGTGAAGCAAATTAAGCTAGAATGGTAGAAATATCTGGATTGGAGAAACATCTCCAAGTCAGATATTGCATAAATGCAAGTCAGTTGTAAAGTCACCCATTACAACCAGACTGCATATCAAAAGTTGCTACAAGTCTCCACTAATAACTAACTTGTTATTGACTTGAGGTTGACTTGTCAAATCCATCTGACATTAAGGGGCATATTTATCAAGCTCCGTATTCCAATGTTCTTCACATAGAAGATTTTTTCTTTTTAAATATATATTTCTATATATATTTGTAGAAAAATATATCTATACCTATATATCTATATGAATATATACAAATAGATAATTAGATAGATAGATAAATAGATAGATACAGGTTAAGATTTTTTTTATATACAAATATATATAAAAATATATTTTTAAAAATAAAGAGAACATTTTTTCTATGTGAAGAACATATTTATATGTATATATGTATTTATGTGTGCATATACTGTATGTATATACACATAAAAACATATAAATACGCACACATATATATATATACTATATATATATATATATATATAAAAACACATATACATATTTAGACACACACACACACACACCACATATATATATATATATATATATATATATATATAATTTCATATTTATATGATATATTTTTATTAAAAGTGTATATGAACTGTATTCTTTATTTTATATGTTTTTATGTGTTTAGTGCAACTTAACCCTTCAGTTACTTGAGGTCTCAAACCGCACTAAATATTCTATTGCAGTTTCAGCTTGCGCTTGAGCGCAACTATAACTTTCACTTGTAATTTAAGCGTAAGTAAGCGCAGTACATTATTCATTGAAAGTATAGGTTGTGGTTTAGCAAATTTGCTGAGCTAACCCCTTCTCTGATTAGCGTGCGCATGGATTTTTAATATCAAAGTTCTAATGTTAGCGTGGTTCCAGCGATATTGGTTATTGCACGTGCGCTATCATTAGCACACCACTTGTAATCTAGCCAAAATGGTTAAACAGTTAAAACAAAATAAAGCAGCCAAACAGAAAACATTTTTTGTTAAATCAATTTTAACTTGACTGACTTCCGGGTTTATTAAAGGTGGTTTACATTCTGAGAATTAGGTTTACTATTAACAGTTTAAAAGGCACAGTCTACTTTTTTTTTAATGTTTATAAGATGAATAACGCCTCACTACCCATCTCCCCCCAGCTTTGCACAAACAACATTGGTATATTTATTTACTTTATAACCTTTAAAACCTCTTAATCCTCTGTCTGTTTCTGTCTCTGTAAGCTGCCTCTTATCTCACTGCATTTCATTAGCTTTTCACATCCAGACAGTGCCTAGTTCATATGTACCATATAGATAGTATTGTGCTAGTTCCGAGGAGTTATGCATGAACCAGCACTGATTGGCTAAAATGTAAATTTGTAAAAACTGAGATAAGGGGGCAGTCTGCAGTAGCTTAGATACAAGGTAATCATAGAGGTAAAGTAATATTAATATGACAGTGTTGGCTCTGAAAATTGGGGATTATCTATCTTTTTAAACCATAACGATGTTTAAGTAGACTGTCCATGAATGCTGCTCAGTTTATCATAATCTACTAAGTCTTCCCAGTTAAGTTGTAAAAAAATAACTTAATTCGACCGTCAGCGGGTTTGCTCCATAGACCCCTTAATATTATAATAATAGAGTATATTACTAACTATAAAACTTGGAGGTGTTGTGACAAACTTTAGAAATGCTTTCATAGCTCACCTTGCCATCTGTCAACTTAAGTGCATCAAATAAGTTGACATAGTAATTTCAATGGCAGTTGCACTAAGGTAGTTGTGGGCAACAAAAAAAAACCTTTAGATTCTTGCATTGTGGCCTCAGTATTGCTTTCAAAAGCAGCAGAGCATGTCCCATCTCTTCATCATACACGTTGACCCTTTTCATCCAAAAAACACAAATCCCTAAACAATAAATATTGTTATTTTCATCAACTCCTAAAGACCCACAATATTGCATACCGCTGAATACATGAACAGACCAGGTACAAATTGCAAGATATATATGAACAGGATATGGAACTACACGAATAATAATAAAGACATATAAATAATATTACATCTTGATTCAGGAGCAGATAAATCATTCTATAAGAACTTACTATCTAAGAATTTTTATTCTGATCTTGATAAAATTGATATTTATTACGGAGTAATTATATTATAAGATCAAGAAAAAATGTTAGCTCATGATATAATTCCTTAAAGTTGATTGATAAATGTTGACCTATATTGATTTACTAATTTGTAATGTTGAGTTTTAATATCATATTTGGATAATGGGGTTTTAATCGTAGTGTTGCGAGTATGAACTGAATTATGAAAACTTGGGTAAAATAGCTTATTTGGCTAACAAAAATCCCAAGTCAGTAATTCTGTTAATGAAACTTGTTATGCCCTTTACAACTGATTTGCGTATCATAAATTAGTTTATGTAGGTATTCAAAAAATAGCCAACTTACTATTTAAAATATAGCATTTGACTATCCAGAAATAACAGATTTGCCAGATCCAACTGACATTAAAGCTAAATATAAGTATGCCATTTATCATTAATCAGCTGTGAGATAGATGAGGATTTGAATTTAGGCCCTTGACCTAATACACAAATACAATGGGAGCATACAAAATAATATCACTAAAGGTGTTGTAAAACATAGTGTAGTAGATCTATTTAGGGATTATCATTCTAGCAATCCGGTAGGCCTTGCAATTAAGGTGATAGATTTGGTTCCCCATAAAGTAGAGGGAACAAATCGTCTAACCAAATTAAGAAGGAGTGGAGACTTTTGGATCACTGAATTAAAAAGTCTCCATCCCAATGGGACTGAATATTGAATTAGATTTGGCAGCTTTTTTCGTAAATTAAAGAGGACATCATCGGAATATTATTATCTAAGTATTTTTAGGTAATCAAGTTTCCAGTAAGGTATAACAAACATTATCTATTAGGCAATACCCCTTTGAGTCTTATGTTTCTAGGGCGTATTACATATAACGGAGTGTGAAACTAATTGTGTCCGCAATGGGTTAGTATATATACTAGCTTGCCAATGACACCATCAGAGAATATGATCTCTCTAAATAAGTGTTACATTATTGCGTTGAAGTAGGTTATTACAATATTAATATACTGGGAAATGTTTGTATATGTTTAAGATGTTTTAAATGGTTAGGGAAATGTTTTAACATGAATTGATATGGACACACTGATGGGGCAATAGGACCAGTACGAACATATACCTCAGAGGAACCGGCTTTTTTTGGACAGGTCATATCGGTACAAAGGGTTTTAAAGTCTGGTACTTTTTGAGAATTGTCAGCGAAATTAAAAGACAAATACCCCTGAAGAAGTTTGCCCTGTTGCAAACGAAACGCCGTAGGGTACATCAGGGTTAAAAATAGTGACGTTTTGGGTTACCGAGTGTTAGCTGAGACGAGCAGGTCAGGAGTTGCAGTGGGAAACCGCCGGACATTGGAGATAAGACCGCCGTTACCAGAAGAACAGCTAACACTGTGAGTTTCCAATACAGACAAGAGATCCAAGACAGGACGCCTATGGTCTAACAATTGGTGAACAAAAATCAACGGATAACCGCTGCCCACTTCGTGATAGGCTGTTTAAACACTACAATCCTGTAAGTGTAATTTTTATCTTTTTGCATACAATAAATTGTTCTTAAGCTACTTTAAATCGGTGGGCCGCTGTGTGTTTATTGTATTTTTCAGCTGTTTCCATTTGCCGGGACCAGACCCCCGGACCACACACTGAGGCAGCAACCATTCAAAGGAACAAAAGGCCTTTTTTCTGTCTGGCTATTGGAGCTGAATTATGGATCGTTTTTAAATTAGTTATCCACCAGCATTTGGACTATGTGTGTATGTATGTATGTTAACTAAAAAAATTCTTATAGTTGCCATTACTTTTATTATTTTAATAGTTACAATTTTTAACAGTAAGAATTGAGGTGGTTTTTGCTTTTTACTAAGAAATATTTGTTCAATATATTCGAGTACTAAGGGACGTTTAGATTTTTTTATTTTAAATATCTAATATAAGATCACTAAATATATTTCCTAAACCAAGGGAGCGCTGAGATTTGTACATAAAAATACACAAATACATAGTAATACACAAAATACGTAGTACAAAATACAGATGCCTATTAGCCAGAGTCTATTTTAAAGGGACAGTCTACACTAGAATTGTTATTTTTTAAAAAGATAGATAACGTCTTTACTACCCATTCCCCAGCTTTGCACAACCAACATTGTTATATTTATATACTTTATAACCTTTAAACCTCTAAATTTCTGTCTGTTTGGAAGCCACTAAAGACAGACTCTTATCAGATACTTTTGTATTTGCTTTTCACAACAGGGGACTGCTAGTTCATGTGAGCCATATAGATAACATTGTGATCACGCCCGTGGCTTGTGGCAGACACTGCACTAATTGTATAAAATGCAAGTCAATAGATAATAAATAAAACGTCATGTGATCAGGGGGCTGTCAGAAAAGGCTTAGATACAAGGTAATCACAGAGGTAAAAAGTTTTTTTAATATAACCATGTTGGTTATGCAAAACTGGGGAATGGGTAATAAAAGCATTATCTTTTTAAACAATACAGCGCTACGGAATTTGGCGGCGCTATACAAATAAATGATAATAATAATACAACATTTTGGAGTAGAATGTCCCTTTAAGGATATATTTTCACTATTCATTAAAGCCAGGAAGGGAATATCTTTCTCCTAGTTGTGAAAAAAATATCAGTGCATAATGCTAGATATGTTGGTGAAATTAAAAAGGTTTAAATTTAGTTGAAAGAGACTATGAACATGATTTTAGTATGCTGTTCGTATATGATTGGACACAACTGGGCTTAGAAAATAATTAAAATAGCACTAAACTATGGCTAAGAAAATCAAACTTGACAGTGATCTGGCAGGAGAAGTTGGCTAGAGAGTATATGTTGCTGCAAAATAAAAAAATATATACTTCTATTATTTTGTTCACCTGAAAAAAAACCCATCTTGCAATGTTCAACAACATGAAAGAAGAATTTGTGAGATCTATGTTCCTTTATAATTATTGTTGTTCTCTTCAAGGTGTGCATATGGGCACATTTTTAACTAATGCACACAAAAATATATATGGGGTCTATTCGCTGAACTCCAACTTTCAACTAACTTAAAAGGAAAAAAAAAAAGTTGTTCTGGAATAAAATCAGATAAGGAGAAGTGCATGGTTTTATGTTTGGACAAAGTTGTGTTAGCCACACAAAAAAAAACACATTTACAAAAAGTACAGTTGGCTTGGACTGACTTAAATAGTATTTGCGGGCAAATTTGCACTAAATTTATTCTGAGTGATTATGAAGCATTTTAGGCCAATTTACAAATGGTTGCCCTGGATAGGGGTTTGTCGCCGGCTGTTTGAGCACATTGCCTGTAGTGCTCATTACAATTTGAAAGTAAATGCTATCGCTTGAGCACAATTAAGTTTAACGCACACTCGAAAGACGTGGACTCCTTGCTCAGTGTGCTTAGAGGAATATGGCTGCACCTCACTGACGAGGCCCAAAGAAGGCCGAAACGATCATCTGGGGTTGCTGTGTTACTTGTTCAGAGAGGAATTGCTGGTATTTCGGCGCTGGACTGACCGTAATAGGCAGGATCAGACTGATATGCTACAGGAAAGTTCTTCTCTGAGAAAAGCATACTGAGCTACAAAGAAGCTGCACCCGGGTGGTAAAATTGCGATAGAACAGGCTAACAATAGTATTGAGCCAGTTGTTCATTCCTGTGAGTGTGCTTCTCTCTGTGTGTATTTAGTCTCCCTATGGGAAAAAGGGGAAACCAGACGTGGACTCTTGCTCAGTGTGCCTTAGAGGAATATGGCTGCACCTTACTGACGGAGGCCCAATGAAGGCCGAAACGATCGTCTGGGTGTTGCTATGTTCCTTGTTCAGAGAGGAATTGCCTGTTATTTCGGTGCTGGGACTGACCGTAATAGGTGGGATCAGACTGATATGATCTACAGGAAAGTTCTTCTCTGTGAAAAGCATTACTGGGCTAAAAGAAGCTGCACCGGGTGGTAAATCGCCATAGAACAGGCTAACAATAGTATTGAGCCAGTTGTTCATTCTCTGTGAGTGTGCTTCTCTCTGTGTATAATATATATATAATATATATATATATATATATATATATACAGTTGCATGCAAAAGTTTAGGGCACCCCTGACAATTTCCATGATTTTCATTTATAAATAACTTTGGTGTTTGGATCAGCAATTTTATTTTGATCTATTAAATAACTGAAGGACAGAGTAATATTTCAGTAGTAAAATGAGGTTTATTGGATTAACAGAAAATGTGCAATATGCATCCAAACGAAATTAGACAGGTGCATAAATTTGGGCACCCTTGTCATTTTGTTGATTTGAATACCTGTAACTACCTAGCACTGATTAATTGGAACACACAATTGGTTTGGTGAGCCCATTAAGCCTTGAACTTCATAGACAAGTGCATCCAATCATGAGAAAATGTATTCAAGGTGGCCAATTGCAAGTTGTTGTTCTCTTTGACTCTCCTCTGAAGAGTGGCAACATGGGAGCCTCAAAACAACTCTCAAATGACCTACAAACAAAGATTATTCAACATTATGGTTTAGGGGAAGGCTACAAAAAGCTATTGCAGAGATTTAAGCTGTCAGTGTCCACTGTGAGGAACATAGTGAGGAAATGGAAGACCACAGGCACAGTTCTTGTTAAGGCCCAGGAAGTGGCAGGCCAAGTAAAATATCGGAAAGTCAAATTATGGTGAGAACAGTCAAAAACAGCCCACAGACCACCTCCAAAGACTACAACATCATCTTGCTGCTGATGGTGTCCCACTGTGCATCGTTCAACAATTCAGCGCACTTTGACAAGGAGAAGCTGTATGGGAAGTGATGTGGAAGAAGCCTTTTCTGCACACATGCCACAAACAGAGTCACTTGCTGTATGCAAACGCACATTTGGACAAGCTCAGCTTAATTTTGGAAGAAGGTGCTGTGGACTAAAGAAACAAACATTGAGTTATTCGGTCGTATGCATGGCGCAAAAGAACACAGCGTTCCAAGACCAAACACTTGCTGCCCACAGTAAAATTTGGTGGATGTTTCCATCATGCTGTGGGGCTGTATGGCCAGTGCCGGTACTGAGAATCTTGTTAAAGTTGAGGGTCGCATGGATTCCACTCAATATTAGCAGATACTTGAGAGTACTTGAGATAATGTTGAGAAATCAGTCACAAAGTTGAAGTTACACACCGGGGGCTGGATATGCCGACCCCAAAACACTGCTCAAAATCTACTCTGGCATTTTTTCAAAGGAACAAGTATACATGTTCCTGGAATGGCCATCCAGTCCCCAGACATGAATATCATTGAAACCCTGTGGGGTTATTTGAACCAGGCTGTCCATGTTCGACAACCCTCAAACTTAACTGAAGCTGGAGATGTTTTGCAAGGAGGAATGGTCCAACAATACCTTCATCCAGAATCCAGACACTCATTACAGGCTATAGGAAGCGTCTAGAGGCTGTTATTCTGCTAAAGGAGGCTCTACTAAATATTGATGCAATATTTCTGTTGGGGTGTCCACATTTATGCACCTGTCTAATTTCGTTTGGATGCATATTGCACATTTTCTGTTTAATCCAATAAATCTCATTTCACTACTGAAACATTACTGTGTCCTTCAGTTATTTGATAGATCAACATGAAATTGCTGATCCAAACACCCAATTATTTATAAATGAAAATCATGGAAATTGTCAGGTGTGCCTAAACTTTTGCATACGATTGTGTATATGTATATATATATATATATATATATATATATACAGTATATATATATATATATATCTGTATATATCTATACATATGCATAATAGTGTGTTTATAGGTATAGATATATATTGTACCACAATACCTCCAGATATATGTATATAGAACATATTATCCTATTTGAAGAAAAATGGAACATGAAATATTCATATTTTCATGTCCAGTTAGCGCACTTGAGAATTTGCAATCAGGTTTTTCATGCAAGTGGGGTGCTATTTTATTCCCACTTTTTTTGCTCCATTGACTTCTATCGGGGAATACGCTAACATGCGCAAAAACATTTATCTTTTAACTTGTAATATGCATGGTACACGATGCGCGAAAAAAGCTTACTTCTAGCGGAGCTAGGGCGGAAGCTGGAGCGTTAAATACTGCTCCACTTGTAATCTGGCCCTTTATTGGTTAGAAACTTAAAATAAACTTATATATGCAAAATCATCTAAAAAGGGCTTTTTGATAATAGACACATTCCTATCACTCAGATAGCAAAGTTGAAGATTTGATAAAAAGGGACAGTTAACAGTTTGAGGTTTTAATACAATTTTTTTTTTATTATTTTGTAGAAAAGAAACAACTTTGCAATATATTTAAATTATTTATTTTGCCCACTTTTAGATCTAAAAATGGGGGTTTCCAATTCTGAGAATTGAAGGTGCAGTAGCTCTAAAATAAATTTACATAAAGAATAATACATTTACACACACAAAACAAAAGATATCACAAACCATCACGATAACATACACATTGTATACATAGGGTTAAGAGAGGAAATAACAAAGCTCAAAATCCTTATTCAAACCATTGAGATGAGAGTATCCAAAACAAAAATTCATTTCATTTCTAGTTGACCGAGTGTAATGTGGGTATCTCCTCCTCTCCAATGGTGTGAAACTATCCTAATGCCTACAAATTCCAAATCTAATGCATTCAGATGGTGTACTTTTCTGAAATGATTTGACAAAGGGCTCAATTCTGTGAAGCTCTCTGGGCTGGTTAGATTCTTTAAGATATGCTCGCCAGTAATTTTATTTCCCGAGTGGAATTCTTTAAAGCAACTTTTTATGCTGAAACCAGGGGTGTTTACTTGATTTGTGTATAGGAAGGAGAGGCATACATTACAAAACTACACAATAAAAATAAAAATCTAATAATCCTACTAAATTAATAAATGAACCATTTACACAAAAATACTCATGAAAAAATTGTATTTTTAAGATGCATATAAAATTGTAACAGAATTGTTTATCAAAAATCGTATTTTATCAAAAACGTAAATTTGTTTTTAAATTACACAGGAATAAATTGTATTCAAATATGCATAATCATAATTTAAATACACTGGATGATGCAAAAAATACATTAAAGATTCATACAACTACAAAATACAAAGCGTAATTATTTTTTCTTAAAATGGGTTGAACAGGGGCATTCCAGGTGTGTGTGTAATTATCTCTCAAATCCCAGCGTAATTCTGTAAACATTTTCCCCCTACAGGTCTCACTGTTTTTTCTCACAAATTAAAAAAAACAACTCTAAACCACCACAATCCCCAACACAAACTAGCCCTACACTATTTAACTACCTAACAGCTAGACCCCCTCAAGACCCTTAACCCTTAAGTTACACAAAATAACAAGCACTAACGTTACAAAAAAAGTTATGTCTATCCTAACACTAAAGTCCACTTAAAAAACACCACCACAAAATAAAAACCCCTATATTAACACTTAAACATACATTAAAATAGCTCTGAAAAGGGTATTTTTTAGAGCATTGCCCTAAAGGGATTAAGCTCTTTTTCTAGGCACAAAAATCCCTAATCTAAACCCAAAGTAACCCCCACACACCCAAAAAAGCCTTTCTTAAAAAAAAACTAAACTGAAGATATTCCTAATAAAGATATTGGGGTCGATCCGATAAAAATCGTCGCCCGCAAAAGTCGGTGACGCCAATATTTGCGCGGGTTTGGTATCCTATATACGGCGTAACCTAGAAGTTACGCACGTATATTTCTGCCGTCGCCCGTAGTTTTTTGGGCCATAGGCAGGTATACCAAACCCGCGCAGTTTGGTATCCAATATACAGCGTAAGGACTTACGTGGCGAAAATGGAGAAATCTTACTCCATTTTCACCTCGCCACAAAAAGCAGCAGTAAGAAGCCTTACGCTGACTATTGGAGCCCCGTAACTCCCTAAACTGGCTGCTAAAATAAACCTAACACCTAACGCATGCGCAATGTCTATCTCCCTGTCAACCGCAATCCATAATAAAGTATTTAACCCCTAAACCATCGCCATCTATATAAACTAACCCCCTACTGTGAGCCCCTAAAACCGCCACCATCTAACTGATCTATCCCCTAATGTGAACCCCTTACACCGCCGCCATCTATATTAAAATTATTAACCCCTAATTTAATCTACCTACCCCGCCGCCAGCTATATTATCTATATTAACCCTAAGTATATTATAGTTAATATAGTTATTACATTATATATATTAACTATATCAACCCTAATTATATTAGGGTTAATATAGTTAATATAGTTACTATAGTATTTATATAAACTATATTAACTCTATCTAACCCTAACACCCCTAACTAAATTCTTATTAAATAAATCTAATTCATATTATAAACTAAAATATTCCTATTTAAATCTAAATACTTACCTATAAAATAAACCCTAAGATAGCTACAATGTAATTAATAATTACATTATAGCTATGTTAGGATTTATATTTATTTTACAGGTAAATTGTTAATTATTTTAACTAGGTATAATAGCTATTAAATAGTTATTACCTATTTAATAGCTACCTAGTTAAAATAATTACCCAATTACCTGTAAAATAAATCCTAACCTAAGTTACAAATACACCTACACTATCAATAAATTAAATAAACTACAAATATCTATCTAAAAATACAATTAAATAAACTAAATTACAAAAAAAAAACAAACACTAAATTACAAAAAATAAAAAAAAGATTACAAGATTTTTAAGCTAATTACACCTATTCTAAGCCCCCTAATAAAATAATAAACCCCCAAAATAAAAAAATTCCCTACCCTATTCTAAATTAAAAAAAAGTTCAAAGCTCTTTTACCTTACCAGCCTTTAAAAGGGCCTTTTGTGGGGGCATGCCCCAAAGAAAACTGCTCTTTTGCCTGCAAAAAAACCCACAATACCACCCCCCAACATGACAACCCACCACCCACATACCCCTAATCTAACCCAAACCCCCCTTAAATAAACCTAACACTACCCCCCCTGAAGATCTCCCTACCTTGTATTCACCCCGCCCGGCAGAACTCCTCATCCGATCCGGGCAATGTCTTCCAGCAAGCGGCAGTGAAGTCTTCTTCCATCCGGGCGATGTCTTGAAGCAATCGGCAGAGAGTCTTCTTCCATCAGCGATGTCTTCAAGCAAATCGGCATCTTCAATCTTCTTTGTTCGCTCCTCCGCCGCGGAGCATCCATCCGGCACGACGACTTCCCGACGAATGAGGTTCCTTTAAATGACGTCATCCAAGATGGCGTCCGCCGAATTCCGATTGGCTGATATTATTCTATCAGCCAATCGGAATTAAGGTAGAAAATCTGATTGGCTGATTGAATAAGCCAATCAGATTCAAGTTCAATCCGATTGGCTGAATGGATCAGCCAATCGGATTGAACTTGAATCTGATTGGCTGATTCAATCAGCCAATCAGATTTGTCTACCTTAATTCCGATTGGCTGATAGAATCCTATCAGCCAATCGGAATTCGGCGGACGCCATCTTGGATTTAAATGAACCTCATTCGTCGGGAAGTCGTCGTGCCGGATGGATGCTCCGCGGCGGAGGAGCGAACAAAGAAGATTGAAGATGCCGATTTGCTTGAAGACATCGCCGATGGAAGAAGACTCTCTGCCGCTTGCTTCAAGACATCGCCCGGATGGAAGAAGACTTTACTGCCGCTTGCCTGGAAGACATCGCCCCGGATCGGATGAGGAGTTCTGCCGGGCGGGGTGAATACAAGGTAGGGAGATCTTCAGGGGGGGTAGTGTTAGGTTTATTTTAAGGGTGTTTGGGTTTAGATTAGGGGTATGTGGGTGGTGGGTTGTAATGTTGGGGGGTGGTATAGTGTTTTTTTTTTGCAGGCAAAAAGAGTCAGTTTTTCTTTGGGGCATGCCCCCACAAAAGGCCCTTTTAAGGGCTGGTAAGGTAAAAGAGCTTTGAACTTTTTTTAATTTAGAATAGGGTAGGGATTTTTTTTTTATTTTGGGGGTTTATTATTTTATTAGGGGGCTTAGAATAGGTGTAATTACGCTTAAAAATCTTGTAATCTTTTTTTATTTTTTGTAATTTAGTGGGGTTTTTTTTGTAATTTAGTTTATTTAATTGTATTTTTAGATAGATATTTGTAGTTTATTTAATTTATTGATAGTGTAGGTGTATTTGTAACTTAGGTTAGGATTTTTTTTACAGGTAATTGGGTAATTATTTTAACTAGGTAGCTATTAAATAGGTAATAACTATTTAATAGCTATTATACCTAGTTAAAATAATTAACAATTTACCTGTAAAATAAATATAAACCCTAACATAGCTATAATGTAATTATTAATTACATTGTAGCTATCTTAGGGTTTATTTTATAGGTAAGTATTTAGATTTAAATAGGAATATTTTAATTAATAATATTAATATTAGATTTATTTTAATAAGAGTTTAGTTAGGATGTTAGAGTTAGATAGGGTTATTATACTTAATATATATATAATATAATAACGATATTAACTATATGAACCCTAATATAATTAGGGTTAATATAGTTAATATATATAATATAATAACTATATTAACTATATTAACCCTAATATAATTAGGGTTAATATAGTTAATATAGCTGGCGGGCGGTGTAGGGGGATTAGATTAGGGGTTAATACATTTATTATAGGTGGCCAGCGGGTGTAGGGGATGTAGATTGTAGGCAAAGAGCAGTTTACTTTGTGACAAAGCCCGCCAAAAGCCCTTTTAAGGGCTGGCAAAAGAGCTGTTACTTTGGGGCATGCCCGCAAAAAGCCCTTTTAAGGGCTGGCCAAAAGAGCTGTTACTTTGGGCAATGCCACGCAAAAAGCCCTTTTCAGGGCTATTTGTAGGGTTAGACTTAGGTTTAGTGGTAGGGATAGTTTAGTATTTTAGGGGTTAATAATTTAATATAGATGGCGGCGGCAGGTTGAGGGGGATTAGATTAGGGGTTACTAACTTTTACAATTGATAGCGGCGGGGGGTAGGGCTCACTTTAGGGGGTAGTAAGGTAGATGGCGGCGGTGTTAGGGGCTCACTTTAGGGGTTATAGATTTAGTATAGCTGGCGGCGGTTTAGGGGTTAATAACTTTATTAGGGTGTGCGGCGGGCTCCAGGAGCGGCGGTTTAGGGGTTAATACATATTTTATTGTTAGGATAGTGAGGGGGGATAGCGGATAGAGGGTTAGACGTGTCGGGCTATGTTAGGGAGGCGTGTTAGACGTGTCGGGCTATGTTAGGGAGGCGTGTTAGACAGTGCGGGTGATTTAGACTTTAGTCAGGTTTTGTAGGCGCCGGCAGTTTCTAACGTGCCGCAAGTCACTGGCGACGCCAGAAATTTGTACTTGCGCAGATTTCTTGACATCGCTGGTTTATCAGACTTACGGCACGTTAGCATCTGACGGCGACATATATGGGATAGCTCGAGTTGCGAGCTGAAACTGCGGGCGACGCGGGTTCCCTCGCTTGCGCCGCAAACTACGATCTATATCGGATCGCGCCCATTGATAGGGCATTGCTCTAAAGTAATTTCAGCTCTTTTTTCCCATTGAAAAAAAAACAATCTTAAAAAAACAACCAATGTGTGTTCCCTGTAAATAAACAGTATATGTATATGCTTGAATACATATATATGTATGTGTTAATATGTGTATATGCACATATTAACACATAAATATATATGTATATTCTAATATACATATATATTTATATTTGCTGCCCATCGCTGTGAGACTTACCCCTATTGCTGTGCTAGGTTCTCTGCCATGTCTGACAGCATGAGAACGAGGCTCCCATTGGAGCCTATGGAAGTGCGCACTTGTGAGCGCAAGGCTTCCGTGCAATGCGAACCAGTACACATTTGCGTGTGCAGGTATTACTAAGTATAGCACAAATATTGCAATATTTTGCGCTCCACTTGTAATCTAGCCCTTTATATGTAAGTTTTGATGTGCTTTTGCACTTTTGTTATCAATAAATATTACTTAGTGGGAACTGCGCTTGTCTTATTTTTTGACTTGTGGAAGTTTGTCTGTATCACTGGAGAGAGGAAAGGCCTGCGGAAGGGAGCTGCACCTGACTCTGAAGTATAAGCACCCTTGTTTTAAAGGGACACTCTAATCCATAATTTTTATTATTTCACAAGATAGATAATGCCTTATTACCCATTCCCCAGTTTTGCATAGCTAACATTATTATATTAATACACGTTTTACCACTGTGATTACCTTGTATCTGCCTCTGCAGACTGCCCCCTTATCTTAGTTCTATGGACAGACTTGCACTTTAGCGAATCAGTGCTGACTCATAAATAACCCCACTAGAGTTGGCACACATGAACTAGCTCTGTCTAACTGTGAAAAACAGTCAAAATGTGCTGAGATAAGAGGCAGCCTTCAAGGGCTTTGAAATTAGCATATGAGCCTACCTAGGTTTAGCTTTCAACAAAGAATACTAAGGAAACAAAGCAAATTTGATGATATAAGTAAATTGGAAAGTTACTTAAAATTGCATGCCCTATCTGTATCATGAAAGTTTAATTTTGACTAGATTGTCCCTTTAAGTTCAAGAGACTGTATGTTATAGGACGTCTGGACCACCTGGAAATGTTTTGTGGGCAATTGTTGCCTCATTATTTTATTCTGTGGACTTGGACATTTAATTTATTTTATACTCTTACTAATTTTTGTATTTTTATTTTTATTTATTTATTTAGGTTCTAGCGCTATATATTTTAGTTATCGTATCTATCGCTGTATCATGATCATGGATATTGTTTGGTCATTTTGGTGCATTAGCTTAATAATCCACACATTTGAGCTCTGTTTTATCATAAACATTTTGCAATATTAACCTAGACATTTTAGAAATACCATTTTTTTTCATCTTTGTGTCACTTTTTAGCAGAATTTATTTGTAGGTTTTTTTTTTTTGGTAGTTCCACAAATGAAGTATGTGAAAAATTCCCTCAGTTTAGAATCTCCTAAAATAAATAAATACATTTTGCAGCAAAACGGAATCCAGTGTCAGTCAAGCAATGTTTTCCGTAGGTTATGTCCTTTCTGTTTGGTGGTTATTCTGTTATCCCAATAACGTATCACATCAATTATAATAATCCCCTTGTCTAAACACTCTGCATGGAGATGATACAACAAGGACATGCTCTGAGGAAGAGAACATAGAATTATTTAATGATATAAATAACAAAAACCATTAATCCTGTAAATTATTAAATGTGCAATTGGCCAACACAGATAGTCACTAAGACGTTATACACAGATTTGGAATAAATAGGAAATGCATTGCAATAACCTTTAATTAATTACAATTGCAAAGGGCTTCAACAAACATTTTGCTGTAAGTGAACATAATTGGAATGTAAAATATGAAACATTGATATTTCATGTAAGGTTAATGCACTTGGTTAAACGCGATTAGGTTTGTGCGACTTATTGTTTTTTTTCCCACTTTTCATGCTCTATTGAAGTCTATGGGGAATACATTATGCAGCCACGATATTGTAACTTTGGCTTTTTGCATGCGCCGGGTTCGCTCATGAGCAAAAACCTTTTGCTTTCCACTTGTAATAAGTGGGGTATCTGATGTGCCCTAAAGCCGAAGTCGAGCACTGTTAGCTCCACTCGTTATCTAGCTCTACCCTCAAAAATAAATTTTTACAGAGAGGATACAAGGAAACCATGATAAAAACAAATATTAATGAAGCCAGAACAATTGACCGTAAAGATCTCACTTTTGAGAATAATGATATCAATGTACCACTTATCACAGAATACAGTGAAAATAGTTATATTATAGAAAATATATTTAAGAATCACTGGTCATTACTTAAAAATGATGAAGTTATTGGAGAAAAATTAACATGACAACCAAAATGTATCTACAGAAAAACATGTAACCTAAAAGGCACATTAGCACCAGGTATACCTGTACATGTATATGGGGAAAAGATTAGAGGCTTTTTTCCTTGTCCAACATGTAAAGCCTGCAAATTTGGGTTAAAAAACATTCTTTTGAAGTATAAGACCTTATTTAATGTCAGGATAAAAGTGTAATATATTTAATACAATGTGATTGTGGACTGCAATATGTAGACAAACGTCCAGACTCCTGAGGAACAGAATCAGCGGATACATCTATTACAAAATAAATATAAGAACACAGAAGAACACCTTTATATAGACACTTCAAACATCATCATTCAGGTAATAACAAATGTTTTACATTTATGGGCATCCAGAAAATACCAAAACATTGGATTGGTGGGAATGATGAAAGGCGTCCTACTGGTTGCAGAGTCCAAATGGATCTTCTACTTGATTGCCCTATATCCGAAAGGTCTGAATAACAAGGAAGATCTCTCAACACTGATTAATTTGTTGAGACATTTAATAGGTTGGAATAACCCATCATATAGATCACAATTCATATATCTATATAGATTACATGTATGTTCATACTAGTTTTCTACAGAGTTATTTCATACCTGACATATGTTCACAGTCCAGCGTACCTAGTAATAGTAGACCACCCTGAATATATAGGTCCTATTACCATACTATTAGTGTATAAGAAAATTTAAATTATATACATTGATATTGCATATTTTATAATGTTCTATAATCCTCATACTAGTAAGGTGCTTTATTTCTTTTCATAGAATGTTTAGACATTGGTTTTAGACCAATGAAGGACATTTCTGTTATATATACTCTCTCTAATATAATTAGGCGAATTGGAGATTTACATTATATTCTCCATTCATCCTATGACCTCTAGTTATCAACGTGTCTACCTCAAATACGCTGGAATTCCGCAGCGTATTTGTGTCAAGGCTGATTCGCCTAAGTTATCAAGCCCTAGATACCGGCAAAAGTAGAATTTTGTGACGTAAGCTTCGATCCGCCGGACTCAGTCCGACACAGATCGATTCTTACGTCACTACAGATGTTCCGCACACAAGTGCGGCACAATCTGACTACTTTTGCTAGTTATCAAAAAACTAGCAGGTATGCTCGGCAGTTTTCCGGCCCACCTGGAGGCGGCGGATCCCATAGGAATCAATGGGAGTCTGACCATAGCGAAAGTTCATATTCGCTGCTGCCAGACATCCCATTGATTCCTATGGGAGCTGTCTACACCTAACACCCTAACATGTACCCTGAGTCTAAACACCCCTAATCTGTCCCCCCCTACACATCCGCAACTAAATAAATGTATTACCCCCTAAACCGCCACTCCCGGACCCCGCCGCAAGCTATACTAAATATGTTAACCCCTAAACCTCCGCTCCCGGTCCCCGCCGCAACTATAATATATGTATTAACCCCTAAACCGCCGCTCCCAGACCCCGCCGCAACTATAATATATGTATTAACCCCTAAACCGTCGCTCCCAGACCCCGCCGCCACCTACATTATACCTAGTAACCCCTATCCTGCCCCCCTATACCGCCGCCCTCTATAATAAATTTATTAACCCCTATCCTGCGGATCCCGGACCTCGCCGCAACTAAATAAATAGTTTAACCCCTAAACCGCCGCTCCTGGACCCCGCCGCAACCTATAATAAACTTATTAACCCCTAATCTGCCCCTCCTACACCGTCGCCACCTATAATAAATGTATTAAACCCTATCCTGCCCCCCCTACACCGCCGCTACTGTAATAAAATTATTAACCCCTAAACCTAAGTCTAACCCTAACCCTAACACCCCCTAACTTAAATATTAATTAAATAAATCTAAATAATATTTCTCTTATTAACTAAATTATTCCTATTTAAAACTAAATACTTACCTTTAAAATAAACCCTAATATAGCTACAATATAAATAATAATTACATTGTAGCTATCTTAGGATTTATTTTTATTTTACAGGCATCTTTCAATTTATTTTAACTAGGTACAATAGCTATTAAATAGTTATTAACTATTTAATAGCTACCTAGCTAAAATAAAGAGAAATTTACCTGTAAAATAAAAACTAACCTAAGTTACAATTACACCTAACACTACACTATCATTAAATAAATGAATCCTATTTAAAACTAAATACTTACCTGTAAAATAAACCCTAAGATAGCTACAATATAATTAATAATTACATTGTAGCTATTTTAGGGTTTATATTTATTTTACAGGTAACTTTGTATTTATTTTAGCTAGTTAGAATAGTTATTAAATAGTTATTAACTATTTAATAACTAAATAGCTAAAAGAAATACAAAATTACCTGTAAAATAAATGCTAACCTAAGTTACAATTAAACCTAACACTACACTATCATTAAATTAAATAAATTACCTACAAATAACTACAATTAAATACAATTACATAAACTAACTAAAGTACAAAAAATTAAAAAAGCTAAGTTACAAAAAATAAAAAAAATAAGTTACAAACATTTAAAAAATATTATAACAATTTTAAGATACTTACACCTAATCTAAGCCCCCTAATAAAATAACAAAACCCCCCAAAATAAAAGAATGCCCTATACTATTCTAAATTTAAAAAGTTCAAAGCTCTTTTACCTTACCAGCACTTAAAAGGGCCTTTTGCGGGGCATGCCCCAAAAAATTCTGCTCTTTTGCCTGTAAAAGAAAAATACAACCCCCCCAACATTAAAACCCACCACCCACATTAACCATAATCTAACCCCAAACCCCCCTTAAATAAACCTAACACTACCCCCTGAAGATATCCTACCTTGAGTCGTCTTCAGCCAGCCGACCCACCGATGGAACCGAAGAGGAGATCCGGAGCGGCAGAAGTCATCATCCAAGGCGCGCTGAAGAAGTCTTCCATCCGATGAAGTCATCCTCCAGGCAGCGCTGAAGATGTCTTCCATCAGGGCGATGTCATCGTCCAAGCGGCGTCTTCAATCTTCTTTCTTGTACCTAGTTAAAATAAATTGAAAGATGCCTGTACAATAAAAATAAATCCTAAGATAGCTCCAATATAATTATTATTTATATTGTAGCTATATTAGGGTTTATTTTAAAGGTAAGTATTTAGTTTTAAATAGGATTAATTTAGTTAATAAGAGAAATCTATTTCTAGATTTATTTATTAATATTTAAGTTAGGGGGGGTGTTAGGGTTAGTGTTAGACTTAGGTTTAGGGGTTTATTAATTTTATACCAGTGGCGGCGGTGAAGTGGGGGCAGGATAGGGGTTAATAAATTTATTATAGGTGGGGACGGTAGTAGGGGGGGCAGGATAGGGGTTAATAAGTTTAATATAGGTTGCGCGGGGTCCAGGAGGCGGCGGTTTAGGGGTTAAACTATTTATTTCGTTGCGGCGAGGTCCGGGATCCGCCAGAATAGGGGTAATCAATTTATTATAGAGGGCGGCGGTATAGGGGGGCAGGATAGGGGTTACTAGGTATAATGTAGGTGGCGGCGGGGTCCGGGAGCGGCGGTTTAGGGGTTAATACATATATTATAGTTGCGGCGGGGTCTGGGAGCGGCGGGTTTAGGGGTAATACATATATTATAGTTGCAGCGGGGGACTGGGAGCGGAGGTTTAGGTGTTAACATATTTTCAAAATAAATCCTAAGATAGCTACAATTAATTATTATTTATATTGTAGCTATATTAGGGTTTATTTTAAAGGTAAGTATTTAGTTTTAAATAGTATTAATTTAGTTAATAAGAGAAATATTATTTAGATTTATTAATTAATATTTAACGTTAGGGGGGGTGTTAGGGTTAGGGTTAGACTTAGGTTTAGGGGTTAATAATTTTATTACAGTGGCGGCGGTGTAGGGGGGCAGGATAGGGGTTAATAAATTTATTATAGGTGGCGACGGTGTAGGGGGGCAGATTAGGGGTTAATAAGTTTAATATAGGTTGCGCCCGGGGTCGGGACCAGCGGTTTAGGGGTTAAACTATTTTATTTAGTTGCGGCGAGGTCCAGGATCAGCAAGATAGGGGTTAATAACTTTTTTATAGAGGGCGGCGGTATAGGGGGGCAGGATAGGGGTTAATAAGTTTAATATAGTTGCGGCGGGGTCCGGGAGCGGCTGGTTTAGGGGTTAAACTATTTATTTAGTTGCAGCGAGGTCCGGGATCAGCAGGATAGGGGGTTTTAATAACTTTATTATAGAGGGCGGCGGTATAGGGGGGGCAGGATAGGGGTTAATAAGTTTAATATAGGTTGCGGCGGGGTACGGAGCGGCAGTTTAGGGGTTAAACTAATTATTAGTTGCGGCGAGGTCCGGGATCAGCCAGGATAGGGGTTAATAACTTTATTATAGAGGGTGGCGGTATAGGTTGGGGCAGGATAGGGTAAATAAGTTTAATATAGGTTGCGGGGGCGTCCGGGAGCGGCGGTTAAGGGATTAATACATTTATAAGAGTTGCAGCGGGGGTCTAGGAGTGGCGGTTTAGGGTGTTAATAACTTTATTGAGTTGCAGGGGGCTCGGGGGCGCCAGGTATAGGGGGTAGAACAGTGTAGTTAGTTTTTTGATAACTTAGGCGAAATTTTGCCAGGTCCCGCGCGGCGAAGGTAGGCAAGCTTAGCGTGGGCATATTGAACCGGCGAAGGCAGGTAAAGTAGACACGTTGATAACTATCCACCCCCCCTTTATATGTATAGTGTACACATACACTTCTATATTTCAATTCAACGTTATAAAATTGGTTATAAAATGTACTTTTTAGATTTTGTATTGTATTTTTTAGATTTTTATAGAACTTTTTTGCAGTTATTGAACATATTTATGCAAGTCTTACAAAAGACTCTAATATTACTTTTAATGTATTCTTCAATAATTCTATTTACCTACAATTTTATGTAAGACACTTAAATTATATATACCCTTTTTAAAATATATTTTACATAAATATTTTTAAATTTTTATATCTGGATTTTAGATATTTCCCTATTTGGTTTTTAGATAATACGTATATCTATATAAGCTTGAAGTAAGATATATGTTTCATTACATTTTAATATTACCTCAATACTAGATGCAATAAGTATGACTTTCCGTCAAGCCTAAGTACATCACAATATATACTGGATCTCATTATTCACAATTTACTGATACACAGATGGCTTAACACTAATGCTTTTAGATATACTAACTCGTGGCAAATCATAAACAAAGAAACAGATTGACTGGAATGAAACTGGAAGTGGCAGAATACACACAGTGGCAGAAGTCTCTACCTACACAAAACTTATGATTGGCCAGAGTTAATATCGGAAATGACATCGAAAACGATAACATAATTTTCATTGATACACGTTTTCCACACAAGTTTTTATCTAGAAGCATTATGATTGGCGCAATTTTGCGTGAAAAACATACAACACCCAGCCAATAGCAAATAGTATTGCACATAAATAAGAGCCTTGAAATTACTGTTAATAGTCTGAGAAAGGCCTATAGATAGGCCGAAACGCATTGACAATTACAGTAAAACCTCCGATCAGGAGAACTTTATTCAACATATTTTGCTTTATTGCACTAAGTTATTCTATTTCCCACAGGTACTACCGGATCACATTAAGCACATAGGATACTTCAATATCCTTTTGTCCTTTTTTGGGGTATTTTTTTAACTATTTTTTAGCTTCTTTCTCATTTGTTCTTAAATTTTTTCCTCATATTTCACTTTAATTTGATTTTTAATTTTTCACTTTCATCCAGCAATATACAAACTTTCTACACACAACGAATAGACATTTTTTCAAATTACGTCACATACTTGACTTTATCTTTATCTGGAGGACTACTCATTTACACGTGTCTTTTAATACTGTCATCCAAGCCATTAATCTGTTTTTGGACTCCTTTTGTTCTGTTCTTTTATCTTGTTGTTTTTATATTATATTGTACTTTTTAACATGGATCTATGTATATACATAATCGGTATAATAAATTCTTTTAATATATCTTAATAATCACATAACCTTTGCCTTATAGGCGCCCCTTTTCTACCTATATCCACTCGCTATCTAGCCCTAAATGTGTGACTAAATTAAAGACAATCGAAGAATGCTACTAGAGAGTGTAAGAGAGTGTAAAAATAAAAACTCTATGCCCAATTTGTTGATATTATGCTCCAATCCCTGGTTGCATTAATATGGGCTCAACATTACCTTTAAATATAGGTATTAAACAGTAATATTAAATTATTCATACGTGTATATTTGCAATATACATTCATTATTTATTTTGTGCCCTTTTCCTGTAATTTAAAGGGACGGTCTACCATAGAATTATTATTGTTTAAAAAGATAGATAATCCCTTTATTACCCATTCCCCAGTTTTGCATAACCATTACAGTTATATTAATATACTTTTTACCCTCTGTGTTTACCTTGTATCTAGGAACCTTCTTCCAGCCCCCTGATCACATGACTGTGACTATTTATTATCTATTGTCTTAAATTTAGCATTGTTTTGTGCTAAGTCTTAAAGGGACAGTATACTGTAAAATAGTTTTTCCCTTAATGTGTTTACAATTGCTTTTTTTACCAACTGCAGAGTAAAACATGTATGAAAATTAGCTTTTAAGGTGTATTTCTGTATATTAAAGCTCTGATTTTGTGTTTTGAAGCACAGCCTAATAAAATAGGTTGAGCTTGTAGTTATAATCAGATCTCATTACTGTATCACATTGTGCACATATACCTGCTTCTTTATCTTATATCTGTCATTAAAACAATCACCAATACTTTGAGAGAACAATGGAAAATCAAACATTTTATTACCTATCTCTGCTTTATCACATTGGAGTGTAATTTCTTCTGCTGGCTGTGTTTACACAAAGCTTATCTATAGCTGGTACGAGCGCCACAAACTTTCAGAATAGGTGGGGATACCACATGCTAAATTAACAATTTCAAATGCCAATTAAAGGGTAAAGGAGCTACTTGTACAACAATTTAATACACTCCCAGCAGGTAAGTGGATCATTGGGAAACAAATTAAAGGGGAGAAAATTTTTGGGTAAACTGTCCCCTTTAAATAACCCCTGTGCCTGAACACAGTGTTATCTATATGGCCCACGTGAACTTGTCTGTCTCTTTGTGTTTAAAAAGAGATTTAAAAAGCTTGTGATAAGAGGCAGCCCTCAAAGGCTTAGAAATTAGCATATGAGCCTACCTATGTTTAGTTTAAACCTAAGAATACCAAGAGAAAAATGCAATTTGATGATAAAAGTAAATTGGAAAGTTGATTAAAGTAAAAGTCCTATCTGAATAATGACATTTTAATTTATGCTAAACTGTCCCTTTAACTTGAAGATAGTTTTTTTAAAATTCCACTGAGTTCCTGTAAAGTATTGGGCGACACCATGTTTGAACTTAAGTTTTTAACTTATCTCACTGTCCTACTGTGAACTATTAAGGAAATATATAAAACAGCCAATAACATTAACTATACAAACAAGTCTGTGTGGGTTTACACACAACCTTTTTTACACAAACTATTTTATTGCCTTGTTTATAAATCTTCTCCATATTTGTTCTCTGTAGAAGACAGCAATAAATGAAACCTATTTCAAATATGGTGGCCGCCAATTACTTTATAGAAAGTGAAGTACTTTGTAGAAGCTAACCTTTACATTTATGTTTTCAATATTTAAACAACTAATATAAGGGTAAAAATGAATCAACATATTATTCTAAGGCTAACTTTGCTTTGAATACATCATTATGTCAAGCATGTATTTACTGTTTAACACCCTTTAAGGAATTATATACCAATAAAACATTTGTAATTGCTTCCCAGGTCCCTTCAGAAACCTTAACCTGTTCATGATTCAGATACACCGATGTAATTTTAAACAACTTTCCAATTTACTTTCATTAAAAAAATGTGCACAGTCTTTTATATTTACACCTTTTTTGAGTCACAAGCTCCTACTGAGCATGTGCAAGAACTCAGCTATACGTATATGCATTTATGAATGGCGTGATTGCAATCACATGGTACAGGGGGAGTGGAAATATACATAACTTTGAAATGTGTTAGAAAAGAATCTACTACTCATTTGAAATTCCAGAGTAAATGCTATTGTATTGTCTTGTTATCTTGCATTCTGTTGATTATGCTTATCTACTGTGTTTACTGGTCCTTTAAAGGAATACTTTACTCAAAAACTTTATCTTCTTTAATTTTTTCCAATGATCATTTTACTTGCTAGCTCCTTAGCCTTTATATTGGCATTTGAAATAGCTGATTTAGCCTGTAATATCCCTGCCTAGTTTCTATACCTAGGTATAGGTTATTGACAAACTATGTCAACACAGCCAGCAGAAGAAATTACACTCACAGTGGGAGGTGGGAAGGATAAAGCTCTAAAAATGTTAATTTTCAGTTGTTCTTTCTAAGTATTGTACAGAGACAGAGATAACAAAGGGAAACATTTGAGTGATAAGATAACAATATCTGATCTGTCTGCAAGCTTAGCCTATTTTGATGGGCTGTGGTTATTTATTTTGCAAAAAGGAGCATAAATGAGCAATTTCTCATACATTTTATACACTGCAGGAGATCCGGTAGGAGGAGTCCGGGTGTAAGGTCACGCAAGCACCTGCTCCATGTTTTCCAGTGAGCTATTGGCAGAAGGGAAATCGTGCCGAACACCCTAGACCTTGGGCGGCTCACCGAAACAGCCTTGCATCCTGTCACCGGTTCTCTAACAGTGCCATTCCACCGTACTGAGCTGCGGATTGCAGCAAACAAAAAATTTGGACCTCTTTGTATACTCTTAAAGAACCCTGTCTCGAGTTGAAAGCTCAACACAGTTCTTTTGGCTCTGGGGAAAAAGGAATACTACGTGAATTATAAAAACATTCCCCCCACTGACAATATATCATTGGAGCCATATTCCTGTTAACATTAACCAACACGGCCATCTAACCTAACAGAGAAGCACCTGCACATGTTGGATCCTCTACGGCATTTCTCCTTGAGAGCAGGTGGAAACTAACCGGCTGCGAACATACCTGGGAGGTCTTTGTTGACTTGGGAGTTGGTGACTCCGAGTGACTCATTCTTTTCTTGTCCTCCTCCTTGCTGGGC
The DNA here is from genome assembly GCF_027579735.1 of Bombina bombina. Classification (NCBI taxonomy): domain Eukaryota; kingdom Metazoa; phylum Chordata; class Amphibia; order Anura; family Bombinatoridae; genus Bombina; species Bombina bombina. Next base: position 190,432,145 of record NC_069507.1, on the reverse strand, counting down.
CTGCACGGGGATTCAGCTCCTCGAGGGGTGCCTTGCAGTTATGCCAAGATTAGGAGGTGTCGGAGTCCACCGGTGCGAGGATGGACCCGTCCCCCTCCCACGGATGCTGCGTGAGGGGGTTTGGGAGTGAGCACGGCGCCCGTCTGGCTGGAACCTGTAGATGCTCCAGTGAATCAGGCTTGGTCATCCTTTAAGAGACATATCTAAGAATCAAAAAACAGGGCATTTACCTTTCCGGTGGAGCTTTCTGCGAAGAGGACTCCCTTCTTGAGAAACAGGTAATCTTGTAGTGGAACTGCTTAAAGCTATACACCCTCCCTACTACACCGGTGTACCCCCCTCCCACCGTGCTCGCGCGGGGGGGCTCCCGGATTGGCAGCATGGCTGGTGATCCTTTCCTAGCGACAACACCGGCCATATTAACAAAGCCTCAGGGACAGGGTGTCAGGGTACTTTCTTACTCTTAAGAGGGCTCTCCTTCGTGTTGGTTAACTTGCTATCGGCTCATAAAGGCCTGTCTACAAAATTGTGATACTATTGTTGTCTTTCTGAAAAAATAATAGACAATATGATGGCAGAGGAACGTCAGCTATAAGTACAGATTGAACTGATACAAAGTATCAAATATAAGGATACTTACAAAAAGTTATTTTCTCTGTTTTACTACAAATTATGCTTGATGTTTACTGGTTTTCTTCTTTTTCTTACTTGGTCCTGACTCTTGGTGGTAGCGAAAAGGGCCTAGCTTGCTACTAGGGCCATTTTAGCTTTATAAAAAGGGCTCATAAAATCCTGGCCATACTAGAAATAGCAGTATAACTATATAAAGGCCAAATCAGCTTATAAGCAAATCACAGACAGGATTTACAAATAGCGTATTATTAGACCTGTATCCCCAAGAAATAAGGTTAAGCCAAGCTAAAGGATATCTATAGAAAGTGAGGTAATGATACGGGTAGCATACATAGCTGCATAACACAAAATACTGCTACAGCAAAAGTATAATTGGCCAGACCAGCATTATATATTGAGAAAAAGGCAGATATCATTAATCTTTGCGAACGCCGATATTTATTTCGTTTTTTTTTTTTTTTTTTTCACTTGGACATGTATTGGTAAATTAACTTGTTAAGGTTGTAGTTGATCTCAGGTGCTGTTGAATTTAGTTTACCTAGCATCAGGGTCTTAACAATTTCAACTGAACCTCCATATACAATCAACAGTAAGAGGGACACATTGTTTCTACTAAGGGTTAAAGGGTTCTAGATCTTCTTCTCTTTCTGAATTGAGTTAAGTATATAAATATATAAATATTTAAGGGGAGAAAGGATACCGGACTCAAAATATTCTGTAGCAAAACAGTTCTATTAAAATTATATCAAGTAGTGATCTAATTTGATACGTGAGATTACTCTCTTAGTCTCCTTCATGACTGTCTTCCCCACTGAACTCACTTTGTGTCACCCTTTTTTTTTTGTGTGTGTGTGTGTTCCCTCTCCCCTCCTTTCCTCACGTTATCTCACTTCTCCTCCCCCCTTTCTTTCCCCTTACTCCTTTCCCAATAACTAAGGATTTGGTTCACAATTCCTCCTATCTTGTATGTGTTCCCCTTTTCACCATCTCACACTTCGCAATTAAATGTATTGAAGAAAAAAAAAAGAAAGGAACATTTTTTTTCTTTTCTTTTTTGTTTTTTGTTTTGTTATATCTTCACTCTCCAATGCACTTTCAGTCATGACAGCTAGACAGATGGACAAAAAGTAAAAACTATAAAAATTATTTCTGAGGTTCTCATTGAGGTACAGAAATCTTCGAGTCTTTTTAGGCATTCAAATCATTATCTTTTTTACTCTAATACTATTGTCCCACCTTTTTATAGAACCCTACAAACATTTGAGGTTTCGCACCGACTGTGCAGTGAACTGCATGGATACATATTTAAATTCCTCCAAAATGGCCTCAAAAAGGTAAGCGAGTGATAGAAGGACCAAACAAAACTCTGAAATGCAGATCGCTGCCCAACCGGTCTCCCCAGGTATGAACATAAACATAAGTGAGACACATATTATAGTGCAACAAATATCCTCACTTTTCTTACCCAAAAATAGAAAGTCTTCAGAAAGGTGTAGACAGTATTTCGGAGGAACTTAAACAATTCTTAGTAAGAATGCTTGAAGTAGAGGAGAGGGTCTCCTGAGTTGGAGGATGTATCTGCTACCAGTTCTAAAAACTGGAAGACTTAAATCTCCAAATATTATACTACACCAGTGTTTAGAGGATCTTGAAAATAGGTCCAGACGCAATAATTTGCGTCTGGTAATATACCAGAAACCGTGAAGAATAATGAGCTTCTAGCCTTTGTTGAAACTACTCTCCCTACACTATTGGGTTTGGAGCCCTCCCTTCTTAGGGGATGTGTTGAAAGGGCCCATAGAATTGGACCAGAGAGGTCTGCAGACAGAGATAACTCCACTCGCCAGGTAATGGTCAGATTCTTCAACTTTCAGATGAAAATATCTGTCCTGAGAGCATACCGTTCAATTCCGGCTGTAATGTATAACAATGTTAAAATTTCTCTGTTCCAAGATTACACGGTAGAGTTAACGAAGCGTCATAGAGAATTTTCTCCAATATGCACTGCTCTTAATAAAGAGGGACATAAAGTATACTTGCTTTACCCAGCAAAATTGAAACTATTTACAGCAACAGGTCCTAGATTCTTTGACTCACCTGGTGAGGTGAGAGAATATCTTAAAACTACTGCAATATCTCCTAGACATTCACCTAATCATGTTGCACAGACAGAACTAGGTTGATAGGGTTTATTATTTAGGAATGTATTTTATTTAAATGAATCGCCTGAGGGTGGGGTATATCCAAGAAGGCTTGCAATGCCTTGAAATGTTTATGATAGAATTTGTTAGTTTAATTTTGGGTTTATTATCATGGATCACTGTTTGGAATCTAGGTGTGGAATTTAAAAAATGTATTTTTAAACTTTTCTGTAAGGAACACAGATCTTATTTAGAATTTATTCGAATAATATGGGTTTACACATGCACATATTGGACGATTAGTCCTTACATATTCTCAATGGTCAGAAATGGAATGGTCTATTTGACTGCTATTCTTAACTCTTTAAATTTATATATTTTTTTTTTCCTCTTCCACCCCCTCTCCCCTCTTAAAGATTAGTTCTGATACTTCACAATTAAATAAGTATGACATTTAAATTCTGTTCGTGGAACAGTCGGCGGAATTAATTCCCCGATTAAAAGAAAAGCAATTCTGACCACTATGCGTAGGCTCAATGTAGATGTAGCCATGCTACAGGAAGCGGTTCTTAATGATAGAGAGCATGGAAAAATTGAGGAGTGACTGGGTGAGCCAGCTCCAATATATATTCTTATACCAACAATAGTAGAGGCTTAGCAATTCTCTTTGGGAAGAGAAAATCGATTGAAATTATACAGACGCTAAGTGATTCAGAGGGTAGGTATTTAATTTTGCAAATTAAGATAGATACACGTATGTATTCTTTGTGTAATATATATGCCCCAAATAAAAAAGATAAACGTTTTTGGCATAACTTTATTCAAAGAATGATGCCATTTTGGGCTAAAGCAATGTGAAAAATAAAGTTAAGCTCTCTAAGCACGGGTGTGTCTAAGTGATGTGTAGTTAAACGTAAAATAAAGTGTCCAGTCTTCAATCAATAAAATGATGTTATATAGGTAGTGTTTAGAAGATTTATATATATATATATATATATATATCAGTGACGTGCAGTGAGGTCAGAGGCTGGTGAGGCACTAGATATGATACGACGGAGAAACACATGTACAGAGGGCCGCAAGTACCCCCAACAGGGCAGGTTTAAATGATAGCTGAACCAGTGCACAGCTGACATAATCAGGTGATGGGTGAGAGCAAGTTAGTAACCACTGAGTTACTGATCAGCTGATTACTTCACCTGTGCACTGATTCAGCTATAATGAAAACCTGGCCTGTTGGGGGTACTTGAGGACCATTGTTGAGAAACACTGCACTAAAGCCCCAGCTCATCGGAAATGTATTGATTACCTGGAGAATAAAGCACACATACTCTGCTCACTGACACCCACACACACAATTCTGTAGCACAGTGCCAGTTATAAGCAATTAGAATGATACACAATCTCTTTTCTACTCACTACTGTATTGTAAAAATAGAAATAATTTACCCTACAAATTTTACACAATGGACAATTTATCAATACTGCCAACACAGCTGCTGCTGCAATATGGTGTTCAAGAAACGCACATGCACATCCCACTTAGGTATGCTCTTCAACAAAGGACACCAAAGGATACCAAAAGAATGAAGTACATAATAATAAAAGTAAAATAGAAAGTTTATTTATTTTTTGTGTGCAATTTCTATCTGAATGATGGAAATGTAATTATGACTTTCATGTTCCTTTCAAAAACTAATTTGATTTGCTGACATGGGGCCAGTAACAGTTGATGCTAATTCTCAAATTATAAATAACTAGAAAAGTCTATTAAAATAGCATGCTCTACCTCAATCATGAAAGTTTAATTTTAAATGTCTCCCTTTGACTATGTGTTTAACCAGTTACTTTACAGTGGCATTATTTCTAAAAAAAATTTAACAACTGCAATAATTACATATATTTTTTAAATGACTCATTATCTCCTTTTTATTAATATAAACTTGTATAAAAGCAGCACATATTAAAAACACAATGCAACAGCTTTCAATTGATTTGTGATTTCTGACTGAACAGACATAACATATATGGAGTTTGTACCTAATTAAATCAAATAACCATGAAAAAGGGAGGCTTAGCAATATTCAATGTCAAAAACTTTAATTTAAATAATGTGGACACTGCACACTTAACTTCAAACTCTGGGTTTTAAATTATATATTTAAATTTGAATGACACTTTGACTTCCTGTCAGTATTGGGTTATGCTTACTTACTGTCCCCCTGTGAATGAGCTGTATCTGAACACAATTTGTGAATCACAAGAGATGTAGAATACTACTTTACTCTTCTGCTTGGGTTATGCTCACTTACTGTCCTCCCCCCCTGTTAATGAGCTGTATCTGAACACAATGTGTGAATCACAAGAGATGTAGAATACTACTTTACTCTTCTGCTTGGTGTCATCTGTTCTTAGGTTACCTCAGCTTCTAGTTGTGTCACATGACCCTGCTCACTGCATCCTCCTTCTGATTAATTTATATATCCTTCACTTGCTAGGAGGCATTAAGAGGGGTGCCTCCTATTGGTTCCAATTTTTGCTGCTAATATATTGACAGAACACAGGTGGCGCTGCAGCACAGCTTTTCCTTTGACCCATGTACTGCAATGAAGAGAAGTGTTTCCTGTACCTGCCTCTCCATAGCATTACATGGGGGGAAAATATTTTTTTTTGTACTTTTTTTTTTTTTTTAATTAAAATTGTAATTAAGCTTTGGCCACATATTGCAGGGTAGGCACTGCCTCCCCTGCCTCTTATGAGTGCACGTCCCCTGTATATATATATATATATATATATATATATATATATATAGAATACAGACAGACAGAGGCATAGGTTTGGTATCAAAAGGAAAATTCCAAGTGGCAATTTATTATACTAGTAAAATCAGAGATGTCTAGATTTTTAAAACGATACAATGTAAAATAAAGGGACGTCTCCCTAAATAATGTATAGATACATATAAAATAAGCATAAAAAACGATATGAAAAGTACTTGCGCTTTATCGAAAAGAGTAACGATGTCCCAAGATATTAGCTTGCCAACTGGCAAGAAAGTAACTGTTCAGTTGCAGGCCTTAATTGCCTGGTTTGTGTGGGTTTGCGTTACTGGTGGAAAGAAAAGAGCGCCTTTTTATGTAGAGATGATGTGACGTCACGTTACCGTGGTAACCCCTATCCTAAATCTGTAAGGAGTCCTGGGGGATTAGAAGATAGTCTTTGCGCTCACAAAAATTGATAGCTTGGTTGTCGTTAGGAATGACTAGCAGGATCTTGAAATGTAGAAGTTGGTCTTTGCGGTCGCTAGTGGCGACTGGGTTATCCTTTGTTGAAGGACTTGGCGGGTCGCAAATAGCGACTAAAAACAAACATATGGATCCTTCCAGTTGAATATTAAGTGGTCGTTAGTAACGACTAGAGGATAATTGGATGTGTGAGAAGATCTTTGCGGTCGCTGGTAGCGACTGGGTTATCCTTTGTTGAAGGACTTGGCGGTCGCAAGTAGCGACTGAGAAATTCTTTAGTTGTAGGTCAGGTGGTCATTAGGAACGACTAGCAGGATCTTGAAATGTAGAAGTTGGTCTTTGCGGTCGCTAGTGGCGACTGGGTTATCCTTTGTTGAAGGACTTGGCGGTCACAAATAGCGACTAGAACAAACTTAAGGATCCTTCCAGTTGAAGATTAGGTGGTCATTAGTAACGACTAGAGGATCCTAGGATGTGAAAGACGGTCTTTTTGGTCGCTAGTAGCGACTGGGTTGTCCTTTGTTGAAGAACTTGGCGGTCGCAAGTAGCGACTAAGAAATTCTTTGGAGACGGTCAGTTGTGTGGTAGCTAGTAGCGACTAGGAGTTTCTTTTGTAGATAAGTTGGTGCCAAACGGCACAGCAGTTGGTAAAGTTAGTTGTCAGTTGGTGCCAACATGCACATAGAGATTCAATAGAAAGTCCTTTGAAGCATAAAATTGTTAACAAATAACAACAAAGATAGATTAAAATAAATAGCAGAAGCACAGTGTCAGGTCAACGCGTTTTGCCCTTAGGCTTTATCAAGACATGTTAGTCTGTGCTGCTATGAGAATATTTAAATGCCTTCAGTTAATCTGATTGGCTGTCTGAGACAATTAATTAAAGGTGGAATGTGTGAGCAGGGTGTTGGGATATTTAAGGTGGAATTCTTGTTCAGTAGGTGATAAACTACTTCTTATTCATGGTGGTGTTATAATATAACCAGAATTATCCTATAGCGGAGATTAAAGAGAATGAGGAATGTAATCTAAATTATTGTATGATACTAAGGTGTTATATAAAAGAATATATCATAGATTTTATATATATAAAAAAAAAAAATTTGTTTAAAAAAATCTAGGAGGAAGTCCAATATATGTGGATAGGGGATGGATTAGACAAGTTATACATTATACTAAATACAATGTATGCAAGGAAGAGAAAAAGTAGTACCAGTGGTAGACTATAGGAAAGGGGAAATATCCAACTCTGAGTTAAGCCCTCTTGGATGTAGGGGTGTCCATATCATAGATCAATTTTGCTTCTAGTTTTAGGAGTTGTTTTTCCAGATTACCCCACCCCCCCCCCTCCAATTAAGTTTAACTTTAGCTAGACCCAGAATCTGAAATGTTTCAGATTATTCTGGTGGCTTTCTCTGAAATGTGAGTATAGATGTGTGTCGAGATTCCTCTGTCTATACATGAAAGGTGTTCTCTGATCCTTTCATGGAGGGTCCTGGTAGTTTCTCCTATGTAATATTTTTTACAAGAACACTCAATGATGTAAATAACCCCTTTATCTTGGCATCTTATTGTTTCTCCAATTTTAAACTTAAAATTATTCACTTCTATTTCTTTTTAATTTAGAGCTATATTTACAAGAGCGACATCCAAAGCATGGGAAAAAAACAGAAAGTTTAGTTCCTTCTAAGCTTACCTCATAGCTATTTCTTTTATGGATTTAATTCGCTCTGTGCTAGGGTACTTCTGAGATTTTTTGCTCTTCTGTAGATTATTTTTGGGTATACAGATACTTTGTCTCCGATTATTGGGTCCGACTGCACTAAGTGCCAATGTTTTGTTAGAATTTTTTTGATTAGACTGTTGTTACAATTATAGTCTGTAATAAATGATACTTCAATGGTATCTTTTTTGTCATCAAAATTTGTTGCATGTTTGTCAGTCTTATATTTTAGGAGGTTTTTGCGATCTATTTTATCTACATCTTCCATTCCATTTTTGGGCTCACACATGATTATCGGGGGTGATTTTAATTTGACCCAGAATCCACTGTGTGATAGGTTGACTGGCTCGAACGGTTCACTAAAGTGTGTCAACAGACCTAAGGGCAAATTTGAAAAAACAATTTTTTCCAGGCTTGTCTCTGATCTATCGGTTACTGACATTTGGAGATTAAGGCATCCTGCTGATATTGAATTTCCGTGTGTATCAAAGGCTAAGGCCTCATGCTCACGTATAGATTTGTTTTTAGTATCTGATGCCTTGATTCCTAATGTATGCTCAGATAAGATTCATAGTGTGCTCCTATCAGATCAGTGTGCCGGTTGAACTAGTTCTTGCTTTTGATGGCCCAATTTCAAATAGAAACATACTAAGATTTCTTGCCCATTTATATAGATCAGACTCTTTTTGTAAATTTCTCGTACATGCATGAACGGATTTCATTACCGATAATAAAGAACATAGTTCTACACCGGAGCTGCTCTGGGAAATAGCAAAAGCGTTTTTAACCGGTAATATAGTTTCGTATTTAGCGTATGCTCGTCGGAATACACAAAAGAGATTCATCTCTTTGAGCAAAGAAGTAGCACACTCATACCAGAAGACGTTTCGCAAAACTAAAAATACTTTTCACTTCAATCTTTATATGGCAGCTAAGAGTGTCCTTAAATACCTTTGTGGAACGTCAAGCGGCTCAGGGTCTTCTTAAGAGAACTCTGCATATTTACACTATGGAAACAAGTCAGGTAAACTTAAATCCTTCTTAGTAAATAAAAGATCTATAAGGAAAAATATTGCTCTATCTCTTACAAGGGGAAAACGTCTACAAAAACTCAGGATATTCTTATTTGTTTCGAAGATTACTATAAGCAATTATATACTAGGCAGTCGGATATGAAATTATGCTAGCACTGCATCTTTTTGGGAAATATAGAAATTGCTTCAATTATCACAGGAACAATTATCTAAGTTGAACGCTCCTTTTACTATAGAAGAAATAAACAAGACAATATCCTCCTTCTCATTGGGGAAAACTTTGGGGCCCGATGGCCTTCCAATTGAATTTTATAAAATTTTACAACCACAGGTATCGGTACTTTTACTGAAATTGTTTAATACATATTTCATAAAAAAGGTTAATCCTTCTCCATTTTCTTCATCAGCCAATATCACTCTTATTCCGAAAACAAGTAAGGATCCTACGATGACTGAATCTTATCGTCCGATATCGCTACTCAACTCGGACTACAAAGTATATATGAAGATTTTAGCCTCAAGACTGCAACCACTTTTGCTAGACATCCTACACGTGGATCAGACGGGTTTTGTTATAGGAAGATCGTCCGGTAGTGAATCTGCGTAGAGTTCTACATATAATTAATCATTATTGGTACAATAGAAATGATTTAAATAGCCAGCTAAAGGAGGTCTTCCTGCTATCTTTGGATGCAGAGAAGGCCTTCGATCGTGTTGAATGGCAACATCTTCTGAACACCATGAAACTTTTTAACATACAGGGTTCTTTTCTACAGGCGGTGTCCATATTTATCTGGCACCGAAGGCACAAATAATGGTAATGTTTTTTTCTCTGCTGACATCCCGTTACAAAGAGGAACCAGGCAAGGTTGTCCACTTTCGGCCCTCCTTTTTGATCTGGCATTGGAGCCACTGGCTCATAAACTACGTCAAGCCTATGCGGGAATTAATATCAATGACTCTTATCAGTATTTAGTACTCTATGCAGATGATATGATGCTTTTTGTGGATGATCCTGAAAATTCTTTTCCCAAAATTCTTATATTATAGAAGGATTTGGTACCTTTTCAGGCTACAAAATAAAATATATCAAAATCTGAGTGGTCACTTCGTCTTTAAGTTATTTAGGTATCTTTCTTCACCCGAACCCCAACTACATCTACCAGCTTAATATAATAGACAATGCATACAGGCTTCACAGCAGCTGGACAACTGGTTGCTGCCCCCGCTATCTTTATCAGGTCGCATTAATCTAATTAAGATGGTTATACTACCACGAATACTATATACTCTATTTATGTTACCTTTTTTAATTCATAGAGAAGATCTTTTATTAATTAATCAAGCTATCAAACGCTTCCTTTGGAAAAACAAAAAAACACGCATAGCGATGGGAAAACTTTGTCTCTCATATGCTGATGGCGGGTTGGGATTACCAGATTTTAGATTCTATAATTGGGCGGTTCTTCTAAGGTTAGTACTCGATTGGCAACTGGATACTGCACATTTTTATTATAAACATTTAGAACAAGCGGTTCTGGGGGATATTAATATCTTCTCTCTTCCTTACAGGATAGGGGTAAACTACCACCATTGATAAAAAATAATATTTTATACAAAGACCCACTGCAAGCTTGGAAGCTATCTTTTAAACATTTGAATATTTATTACCCTGATCCTAAATTTATACTCTTGATAGGAAATCTGGATTTCCCACAGGAACAGAATCATTTCCCTTTCGTGTATGGGAGACTAAGGGTGTTAAATCTGATAGGAGGTCTTTTGGACCAACCTTCTCACACAGTGAAATCATTTTCAGGAATTGAGGTAAACAATTTAATATACCAAATACCCAGTTCTATGCTTATCTATAGACAAGACACTATATTAATAGCCTCAAAGATTAAAATTAGAACTTTTGGTGCCCCTCACCCTTTGTGGATATACACGCTGCATTCAAAAGGGGTCATTATTCAATCACACCACTTTATCAAATTTTAGTTACGTAAAACAGCATTAGCGTGGTAAGAGAGTCTCTTAGACAAATGGAAGTTGAGGATTGGAAACTAACTATTTCAATTCTTAAAACTAGTTTAGAAAAGACCAAAAAAGCCACTTTATCCTCTCAGTTGAGAGAATCCCAGGTCCATATGTTACAACAAGATTATCTTACTCCTAAACGTATTTCAGGATGGAACACTTCGATTGGTAATCAGTGTGTCAAATGTTCAATACATGCCCAGATTTTTATCATTATTTTTTATGATTGTCCTCGTATTAGGAACTTTTTGGGCAGGTTACAACACTGGCTACTAATAACTTTTGATCTTAAACTCATTATTGGGTTGGAGATGATTTGTTTCTTAGACTGGGACTCTATCTAAACAAGCTGTGCCCTATTCTACCCTTGATTTTCCTATTAGCTAGAAACTGTGTTCTGTCGTTGTGGATAGAGATGAGATGCCCTATGGTAAGGCATCTTACTCATAAGTTGTGGTCACACTTACTCATTGAGCAGTAATGACGTCCAACTGGATACAACACAACGTTTGTCGATGTTTCTTAAAAATGGGAATGTTACATAAAAACTCTAGATACACCAAAGCAAAAACAGATACTACTTCCATTCCCTACAAACAGAATATATGTTAAATGCTCACCTGAGAAGTGAATGGACCTCAGTGTATAAAGATTAAATATATAATATAGTAGCCCTTACAGAGATGAATGAGTTGGGGGAGGGGTTGAGGAGAGGAATATCTTTGTTGTTTTTCTTTTTCGCCCCTGTTGCTTCTTTTTTTCTTTATATAAAGACAATGTTACATAGAATAATCCACTGTAATAAACACAAGTATGAATTAAGTCTCTACTAATAAGCCAGAGGGAATGAGGGGGGGAGGGGACAGGAAGAAAATAGGAAACTGTCAACTACTCAGAATGTATTTATATTCTCTGACTGGAATACTATGTATTTTCAAATGTTGCGAAATAAAAAAAGAAATTTAAAAAAAAAAAAACATTTTATACACTGCAGCTGGTATAACAAGTCATGAGGAACACATTCAGGGAAAAACAATTTTACACTGTCCCTTTAATTATGTAAATAAGTACACAGTGGCTCTGCCTGCAGGTCACAGCATAATTACGATGTAATTATTTTCTATAGAAAATAACCATTACCCCTATACTCACACACATTTTCAACCTCTCCCTCAGCTCACACCTATCCTCAAAAAAACCTTCCCTTGATCCTACCTCCCCATCCAACTACCGCCCTATTTCCCTCCTCCATCTTGCCTCAAAGCTTCTTGAAAAAACTAGTATATGCACGCCTATCCCATTTCCTTACATCAAAACTCGCTCCTTGACCCACTGCAATATGGATTTCGTCCCCATTACTCCACAGAGACAGCAATTGTTAAGGTTACCAACGACCTACTTACAGCAAAATTAAAAGGCCACTTTTCTCTGCTTATCCTCCTTGATCTGTCCGCAGCCTTTGACACTGTCGACCACCCTCTTTTGCTCCAAACCCTCCAATCTTTCAGCATCTGTGACACAGCCCTCTCGTTGCTCTCTTCCTACCTGTCAAACCATACATTTAGTGTAGCCTTCTCTGGGGCCTCCTCTGCCCCATCACCACTTTCTGTCAGAGTACCGCAAGGCTCTGTCCTCGGTCCCCTTCTCCTTCTCAATCTACACGTCATCACTAGGTTTCCTAATAAAGTCCAAGGGTTTCCAATATCATTTGTATGCCGACGACACCCAAATCTACTTCTCTGCACCAGACCTATCTCCTTCCTTGCTAACCCGTGGTCACTAACTGTCTTTCTCACATCTCTCTCTGGATGTCCTCTCACTACCTCAAGCTAAATCTCTCCAAAACTGAGCTCCTTATTTTCTCCCCTTCTTCACAAATCTCCACCCCCAATCTCTCTATAACTGTCGACAACTCCATCATTACCCCTACCCCGCATGCCCAATGTCTCGGGGTCACATTTGACTCAGATCTTTCTTTCACTCCTCACATTCAGTCCTTGGCTAAAGCCTGCCGCTTCCACCTTAAAAACATCTCTAAAATTAGACACTTCCTTACACAAGACACAACTAAGATTTTAATCCACTCTCTCATCCTTTCCCGCCTCGATTACTGCAATTCTGACCTCTCTGGTCTCCCCACCTGCTGCCTAGCTCCTTTACAATCCATAATGAATGCCTCTGCCAGGCTCAACTTCCTTGCACATCGCTCTTCATCTGCTGCACCTCTCTGCCAATCCCTTCACTGGCTTCTCTTGCCTCTAGGATCAAACACAAAATTCTCACTCTGACATACAGAGCCCTCAACTGTACTGCTCCCCCCTAGATCTCAGACCTTTTCTCCAGATACTCTCCCTCCCATCCGCTTCGCTCTGCTCATGACCTCCTACTCTCCTCCTCTCTTGTTACCTCATCACACTCCCGTTTACAGGACTTCCCTAGACTGGCTCCCATCTTGTGGAACACATTTGATCCATATAATTGTTTTGTTGTACTCCACCTTTGTTAGCGCTGCAGATTCTGTTGGCGCTCTACAAATAACTGATAATAATAATAATAATAAAGAGTCTATGGGGGATTTTTGTAAATAAATTAATTTATACTTTTTTTCTAAGGATTGAAATCAACCCCTTTATATGGGGAAAATTTTCTCATGTAGCATTAATTGTCTCCTGGGATCAGGTAATACAATTACATTTCTAACTCCAACGTACAATGACCAGTGAATGACCCAGTTATAGATGGGAATCTCCTAACAAACGTATCACCTATTAAATACAGTGACACCTGCTTTATATATAGTGTAATTATGAGAACTCTATGTTATATTGGTTGAAGAAATGTCTAATCCATGGCTGGGAAATCAATAGGGGCTTGACCATGACTGGATATTGGCATCACCCCTAATAATTCCCATACAATTTTAAAGTGATTTTACAATACAATATTTTTTGCATCTTTTTATTACAATATTCTAATTATTCACTTTATAATATTTTTAAATTACATTATTTTGTGAGCCCTATTGTGATATATGCATCTCTTTCACATGGTTAAAGGGACACTGTACACTAGAATTTTCTCTGCATAAATGTTTGTAGATAATTCATTTTTTATTGCCCCATCTGGGGGTGTTTCGTAACAATGTATAGTTTTGCTATTTATTTAATAACATTGTGCTGATTTTCAGACTCCTAACCAAGCCCTAAAGTATCAGATGTAGACCCAAGTCTATAGACTCCTGCTTGCTCCTGTTTGTGTTGTGTAATGAGTCTTTTCATATGCAGGGGTGGGGGGGGGGGTCTGCTCTTCCTGCTTTCCCAGTCCCTTTCACTGGGTGTCCCCCCCTATCCTCATCAACAGTGCTAAACTGGGAGCTTCTACATAAGTTTTTAAAAGGTTTTATACTAGATTTTTAGATCAGTATCTGTGCATATTTTTATTTATAGTAGTCTATATTATATTCAGTTTTATCAAAATTGGTATATACTGTCCCTTAAATATAGAGAACACACCTTTGTGAGAAACACTGTTCTCAATGTAAAAACTGCCTTTAGATAATTCCAACAGGGGCTTAATAGTACTGGTGAGATTTCTTAGACAATCTTCCAATCCCACAGACCTTTAGATAATTGAGCCCTACGCACGAATGAGTGACAGAATGTGGGAATGGTTGAGAGAGTAAGAGTGAGTGAGTGACAATCAGAGAGGGAATTAGAGTGATAGAATAAGAAAGTGTGAGTGAGTGAATAAGTGAGAGAGTGAGAGTGTAATAGAGTAAATGTATGAGAGAGTCAGTGAGTATAAGAATGAGAGATTGTGATATATACTCACCGGCCACTTTATTAGATAAACCTTGCTAGTACCGGGTTGGACCCCCCTTTGCCTTCAGAACTGCCTTAATTCTTTGTGGCATAGATTCAACAAGGTGTTGTAAACATTCCTCAGAGATTTTGATCCAAAGTTACATGATAACATCACGCAGCTGCTGCAGATTTGTCGGCTGTAAATCCATGATGCAAATCTCCCGTTCCACCACATCCCAAAGGTGCTCTATTGGATTGAGATCTGGTGATCGAGGAGGCCATTGGAGTACAGTGAACTCATTGTTATGTTCAAGAAACCAGTTTGAGATGATTTGAGCTTTGTGACATGGTGCAATTATCCTGGTGGAAGTAGCCATCAGAAGATGGGTACACTGTAGTTATAAAGGTGATGGACATGGTCAGCAACAATACTCAGGCAGGCCATGGCCCAAAATGTGCCAAAAAAATATTCCCCACACCATTATACAACTACCACCAGCCTGAACCATTGATACAAGGCAGGATGGATCCATGCTTTCATGTAGTTTACCGCCAAATTCTGACCCTACTATCTGAATGTCACAGATGAAAATCAAGACCCATCAGACCAGGTAACATTATTCCAATATTCTATTGTCCAATTTTGGTGAGCTTTTGTGAATTGTAGCCTCAGTTTTCTGTTCTTAGCTGACAGGAGTGGCACCTGGTGTGGTCTTCTGCTGCTGTAGCCCATCTGCTTCAAGATTCAACGTGTTGTGCATTCAGAGATGATATTCTGCATACCTTGGTTGTAACGAATGGTTATTTGAGTTACTGTTGCCTTTCTATCATCTCAAATCAGTCTCCCCATTCTCCTCTGACCTCTGACATCAACAAGGCATTTTTGTCCACACAACTGCCGCTCACTGGATATTTTCTATCTTTCGAACTATTCTCTGAAAACCCTAGAGATGGTTGTGTGTGTAGAAGATCAGCAGTTTTTTTAAATACTCAGACAGCCCGTCTGGGTTCAACAACCTGGCTATGTTCAAAGTCACTTAAATCCCCTTTCTTCCCCATTCTGATGCTCAGTTTGAAATTCAGCAAGTCGTTTTCACTACGTCTAGATGCCTAAATGCATTGAGTTGTTGCCATGTGATTGGCTGATTAGCAATTTGTGTTACCAAGCAATTGAACAGGTGTACCTAATAAAGTGACTGGTGAGTATATATATATATATATATATATATACACACAGTATATATATATATATATATATATATATATATATATATAGAGAGAGAGAGAGAGAGAGAGAGAGAGAGAGAGAGAGAGAGAGAGAGAGAGAGAGAGAGAGAGAGAGAGAGAGAGAGAGAGTATATGGTTCAGACAGAACATGCAATGTTAAACCAACTTTTCCAATTTGCTTTCAGGATCAATTTGCTTCATTCTCTTTGTATCCTTTGTAGAATGAGCAGCAATGTACTACTGGGGCTAGCATAACACATCTGGTGAACCAATGAAAAGAGGCATTTATGCGCAGCCACCTATCAGCGCTAGCTCCCAGTAATACATTGCTGCTCCTGAGTCTACCTAGGTATACTTCTCAACTAAGGATACCAAGCGAAATTAAGCAAATTAGATAATAGAAGTAAATTGGAAAGTCGTTTCAAATCACATTTTGGATTTCATGTCCCTTTAATGTGTTTTCAATGACTTGCTATATCAGCTGAAATGCAGAGTTTAAAATGTATGGGAAATTGCTTCTTTCGGTTTCTTTTATATATGAAATAGCTGTTTCTTTTAATTAAACCTCAATGGAATAAAATGGGCTGAGCTTGTATGGACAGCAGACCTCATTATCGTATTTGTCTAATTATTTACACAAAGTCCTTCTTATCTTATTTCGTACTGCTTATTCAAAGACTAATACTTTGAAAGACCAATAAAAACGTAACATTTTAGAACCTATATGTCACACAACCCCGCTGAGAGCCTGATTTCATTCAAATCTTCTTGTTTACATAGTTTTTCTGTGGCTTTCAGTACTGAAATTTTTAGTATGGATGGGGATACAGCGGGTAAAAAATTGATATTTAAAATAAAGTTAAAGGAACTGTTGTAAGCAAAGTAATACACACAAGTCTTTCTGTATCCTGATTACAAGCTCTGAAGAATATTAGACTTTTTTGTGACTGTATGAAATATATTTTCCTGTCAGAAAAAAGGTGTTCTTGCAGCACTGGTTTTCAAATATTTAGTGTAGTGTTTGTTGCTTGTATAGTGTACTGTTAACCCTTCTAGGTTTTCATAATACTTTTTCTATTTGCTAGGTATGGGGTTTTTTTAACACCCTCTATATATTTATATATATATATATATATTTATATATGTATTTTATATATATATATAGAGAGAGAGAGAGAGAGAGAGAGAGAGAGAGAGAGACAGAGAGAGAGAGAGAGAGAGAGGAGAGAGAGAGAGAGAGAGAGAGACAGAGAGAGAGAGAGAGAGAGAGAGAGAGAGAGAGAGAGTTTATCCCTACTATTATTTATATTTTTTATATATATATTTAATTTACACTGTTTGATTCTGAGGACGGGGATTATACCCCGAAAACTTCACTCTTTATTAAACACCTTATGGTATCACGGCAAGTGCCTCCTTTGATTACTTTAAGGATATGCTTGAGTGCACCCCGGTTTTATACTCTACATAGAGAGTGCTGGTATCTTTGACTTGTGTCTATATATATATATATATATATATATATATATATATATATATATATATATATATAAAACACCTACCATGATATATAATATAATATAATATACATACATATATATAACACCTACCATGATATATAATATAATATAATATACATACATATATATAACACCTACCATGATATATAATATACATACATATATATAACACCTACCATGATATATAATATAATATAATATAATATACATACATACATACATACATATATATATATATATATATATATAGTAGAGGTTCTTCACAGTGTAGGAAATGATGAACCAACTGGTTAATGACCTATATAAATGCTACTATTGAATGGACACAAAAAAATGTCAACCTCTGGTTGAGCGAGAAACCATATATTTGATGGTTTATTACAAAAAAAGCAAGTTAAATTAATAATAAATGTACACAACATAATTTTTTAATTTAATGTAATTCTTCAAACACTGATTTGCTTTAAAAAGTATTTATTTTGTCAGCTTTGAGCGAATTTGTGACTGGAGGGACTGTGCTGTGATGTAGAAGTTAGAAACCTATGACTTTAATTTAAGGTTTAGAATATTTCATCTGGATAGTAACAGTTTGTAGTTTTACAAACAGCTGATTATTATTTCAAATCTAATATAACTCAGTAAACGTTAATTCTATGTAAACCTATTGGAACAATACAAAGCGCTAGATTAGAGAGTAAATACAGACACTATTAGTAACCTCAAATTATGTTTTGCGTTGTGTTTAATAGTTAGTTGTTTTAGTGTCCAAGAATTGTCATTCTAAAGAAGAAATGTAACAAAAATAAAAAATATTTAAATACTAACGGGAATTAAAGACATAACAGTAAATCGGGTTGCAAATATTTGTCCTTACAAATGAACATATCTACTATTTATTTATGTCTTGTGAAAATGTAAGATGCAAACAAACATAGTATTTTTAGTATTATTTATTTAATTTAAAAGTAATAAGAGAGAAAGATAGAGAATTAATTAGATAGATAGATAGATAGATAGATAGATAGAGATAGATAGATAGATAGATAGATAGATAGATAGATAGATAGATAGATGATAGATATAGATTACATAGACAGACAGACAAGCAGACAGACAGGCAGATAGATAGATAGATATATAGATAGATGTTTACATGTATAGATAATTTATGCTAATACCTTTGCATAATAAAGTCTTGGTCATATGTTAGACATGTTTAATATAAGTTCGTGCATTTCGTCTATAAAAAGGTTGCTGTTAATTAAAATTAAATTCTTTAAACTTTAATTTGCATGAACATATTGTGCTTTTTAACTA